>NC_047669.1:24903404-25055904 GCF_011762505.2 Arvicanthis niloticus | reverse complement strand
CTGGACTAACTGTGTATCGAAATAAAGATGCCTTGAGCCATTTTGCCATTGCAGGAGGTAAGGCAGTGTTATTCTTGTTCACATTTTAATTTCATAGGATTAAATAGGATTTATGAATCAGAATTGGAGATTTTTTTGATTGGCTTCACACTAGATCTTATTCAACATTCATACAAAATATACTTATGAATAGCCTCATATTTAACCCTTGATGGTTATTAAAACAGACAAGATCTTTTCTTTCATTAAATGTTGCCCATGAGGATGGGCAAAAACAGATCCTGTGACAGAAAGTAACAAGTAGGTGTGACATGGATGTGGCATGGACAGGGCTGTTAGAGGAGACCTTCAGATCATTTAAGCAGACACCTGCAGACTGGGAAGGAGAAAACTGAGTAGGACAGTGGGCTAAACAGGGTCAAGAGGGAATCTCCAGAGATGTTCTGTGGAAGCAGGGTGATGTTTCAAGCACAACGGAGGGAAATAGCCTGAGGAGAGACTGGGCTGTGAAGTAGGAAGGGTCAGATTTTCTCATGGTAAGAATTTGAGCCGGGCAGTAGTGGTGCTTACCCTAAATCCCAGCACTTGGGAGGCAGAGGCAGGCGGATTTCTGAGTTCAAGGCCAGCCTGGTCTACAGAGTGAGTTCCAGGACAGCAAGGACTACACAGAGAAACCATGTCTCGAAAAGCCAAAAAAAAAAAAAAAAAAAAAAAAAAAAGCAAACAAAAAAACAAGAATTTGGGTTTATTTAAAGCTCTTTTCCTCTAGCAGTGATACACCATTTAAAATGGAGCCTAGGAGCCAAGTGTTCTGACAGATGCCTTTCATCCCGGCACGTAGACCTTTCCAGAGCAGAGCACAGGAAATGCCCTATCCAGGAAGTTGTTCAGAATAGTTACAGTTAGGCTGGAGAGATGGCTGGGTGTTAAGAGCACTGACTGCTCTTCCAGAGGCCCTGAGTTCAATTCCCAGCAACCACATGGTGGCTCACAACCATCTGTAATGAGATTTGAGGACAGCTACAGTGTACTGACATACAGAAAAATAAGTAAATTAAAAAAAAAAAACAAAAACAAAACAGTTGCACTCAGGGACTTCTATCATAGTTAGCTTACGATTCTGGTGCCCCAAGTTCAAAGCTAATCTAGACAGCATCTAAAAACTCTATACCTTTAAAAATAAAAGGAAACCAGAGAGAGCAGTGATAGGGACCTGTGTGTGCTCAGGAGAGACTAGTGTATGCTTTCCTTCTGTTGCTTGTAACTTCTTGTGAGCACAGAAAGTAAACGCCAGAAAAAATAGTGTAAACTGAAGCTTAAATGCATTCTAAGCCACAGACAAAGTTGTTGGCCAAAGGTAGAAGCTTTAGTCACAATTACAAGGAACTGTGACTGAGTCTTCCCAGGAAGCAGACATAAAAATAATAAAAACTCAGAACAGACATCAGTGTCTGTGCTCTTCAGGAAAACATACAGATTTGATCCAGGCAAATCACTGCCAAAATGCAGAAGCACAGCCCTGGGAGGGACATGGTTCAACTCCAGGTGTCTGTTTTCAAGCCGGAACTCGTAGCACATGCCCATAATCCAGCACTTGGGGAGATGGAAGTAGAAGATCACAAACTCACACTCATTCTTGTCTACGTAGAGTTTGAGGGTACCCTGGCCCATGTGAGCCTTTGTCTCAAAAAAACCTCCATTTTCAACAATATTAACAGCAAGATTTGGGAAAATAGGTGTGAGGGGGGTGTTGGAAATTGCCACTGAAGGAAAGTATCCCTTGAACAGAGCTGACAGAGGATCAAATAGTGTCAGAGTGAAACGGTAATAAGTCATCACGTGCAGATAGATAAAGATAGGAAACGGGAAAGTGGTCAGAGTAGCTGGTGTTGGTAATGCAGCAGTGGGAATTAGATACCAGTTCAGTGCAGGGCAAGGGATAGGACTCAGTGTGCAAAAAAAAAGCACTTGCCATGCAGATGGAAGGGCCCGAGTTCAAATCCTCAGAACTCATGTGGGAGCTGGATACACAGCATAGGTATCTGTAATTCCAACATTCCCATTGGGAGATGGGATACAGAGACAGCAGAATCCTTAGACAGTTAGGCCCAGCCAGCCTGCTATAAGTGGTGGAAAAACAACAAAGACCCTTGTCTGGAGAGTGAGGAGCCATTCCTGAAGTTTTCCTTTGAACTTTGCATACATGCTATGGTATATATGCACACATACACACAAACGTGCATACATACACAAACACGCAAATTGCGTTTTTACATTCACAAAAATATTAAAAATTTACTGGAGAAGAACTCAACCACAGATTTAAGGAAGCAGAGGAAAGAATGGGCCAGGCATAGTGTCTCACAGCTGTAATCTCAGCAACTGGAAGGCAGGGCGAGCAGGATGCCTCAAGCATGAGTGCAGTGTGGGCTGTAGAGTAAGACCAGGATGTGTGGAAAACATTTTGTTTGTTTTCTATTCTTTAAGAATGGTCTCTCTGTGTAGCCTTGGCTGTCCTGGAACTCACTCTGTAAACTAGACAGGCCTTGAATTCCGAAATCCACCTGCCTCTGCTTCCCAAGTGCTGGGATTAAAGGTATGTACCACCAAGCCCAGCTATAAATTCTTTTAAGGGAGACAGTTGAATGAACTTGAGGCAAGATCAGTATAGATTATTTCCTCTGAAAGACAGAATTTTAAGAGTGAAGGAAGGATTGATTGTACTTACAGGCACAGGGAGTAGCAGATGGAAAGGCAGGGAAAGGAACAGTAAGGACCTCTCCAGAGTGAACATGTTACCTGTACATCCCAAAAGAATCACAGAGAGTCACACTGCAGAGCTTACACTTAAGCTTTGGAGGTTTTTTTTGACTGAGCCTTGATTTTTACTACTTAAAAAGCTCCATATTTATTTCTCTTTGTGACGCAGTGCTGTGCCGCCAGCACTGCCTCTCAGTAAGGAGTCCTCTTTGTCCTGTCAGGGACAGCTTAGCACACAAGACGTCACTGCACACCCTGAAAGAGAGCGGTTCAAACCCTGAACCGTTCTGTGTGTCCCTACACACTAGAACTGGCTTTTAAACTGGCTTTTTTATCTTTAATTTTTAAATGAAAAGCAATGAAGTAAAAATTATAGTTGCTTTAAATAGAGAACTTGACACAATATGAAACACCTGTCTAAAATGCTGATTATATGTGCATAGCAAAAAATTTTCCTAAAGAATTAAGGGAATCTTGCATCAAAAAATCAAAACATGAATAAAATTATGGAATATGTAGAATACTTGGGGTTGTTTGCAGACCTATTGGACAGAATTTAAAGAATCAGAAATAAAGACTGAGCATATAGGTATATCTAAACTAATGGCGATATTTTAGATACACAAAAATTGACAGTTGATGGGCTGGAACACTTATTAACTTGTGGAAAAAAGTCAAATTGCAACAATATTCAACATAACAAAATTTAAGATTCATTAAAACAAGTAAAAATTGATAAAATATTAAGGAGAATATAGCTGTATGTATGTTGACTTTCTGAGTAGGAAGATACATAAATATATATGTGTATGTGTGTGTTTTTCAAAGCATAAAACTTAAGTTACTTAGAGAAATGTAATTTAAGATAACTTTTTTTTTTTTGGTTTTTCAAGACAGGGTTTCTCTGTGTAGTCCTGGCTGTCCTGGAACTCACTCTGTAGACCAGGCTGGCCTCGAACTCAGAAATCCTCCTGCCTCTGCCTCCCAAGTGCTGGGATCAAAGGCGTGCGCCACCACCACCTGGCTTAAGATTTTTTAAAGTCTGTGAAATTGGGAGACATAAATGCTGAATGCAGAAGACCCATGTATGGGTTGTATATACCTTTAACTGAACTCTTGAGACACTGGTGCAAGAGAATCACAAATTTGAGGCCAGCTTGGACTAAATAGTGAGGTCCAGGCTAGCCTGTACTATACAAGATATAAGAGTCTCATTGCCCCATTCTCAAAGTAACAACAAAACCCAAAGCCAACCTTGCACATTTCTGATTGAAGGCAACTTTTTGGTAACCTTTTTGAATAGCAGTGTAGTAATTTAAGTTCAAAGCCTTAAAAATGTTCATACCCTGAATATTAATCAGGAGTTTCTAGAGTAACAGAATTTATAGAATGATCCTCTGTTTGTTTATATAGAAAGGGAACTTACTGTGGTCCAGGTAATCCAACAATGGCTGCCTATGAACTGAAGGTCCAAGAATCCAGTAGTTGTTCAGTCCATGAGGCTGGATTCCTTCCTTGGCTGGTCTTTAGTATACACCAGAATCCTGAAATAGTAGGCTCTAATCCAGTAAATGACCTTGCTGGCCAGGCAAGAGCAAGCAGGCAGAGAGCAAAGGCTTCCTTCTTCTTATCTAGACTCCCAGCAGAAGGTGGAGCCCAGGTTAGAGGTGTGTGTCTCTACACTTTAAAGATTAGATTAGAAGTGAATCTTCTTTTCTTTTCTTTCTTTCTTTCTTTTTTTTTTTTTTTTTTTTTTTTTTTTTTTGGTTTTTCGAGACAGGGTTTCTCTGTATAGCCTTTGGCTGTCCTGGAACTCACTCTGTAGACCAGGCTGGCCTCGAACTCAGAAATCCGCCTGCCTCTGCCTCTCAAGTGCTGGGATTATTTTTTATTAAGCAAAAATCTTACAGGTGTGCCCCTCTATTTTGGGGGTTTTAGTTGATTTCATATGTAGTTGAAAACCAAGAATAGCCATCACACTTGGAGACTGGAGTGATGATTCAGCAGTTAACAGCAGATGCCCATAGCCTCCCAGACACATGCTAAAATAAAAAGTTACCTTTAAAACTGTTCATACCTCTTGTCCCAGAACTCCATTTCAGTGAGTTTATCTTAAAGAAGTGGTCAAGTGTATAAACATTTAAGGGCAGGAGGGCCTTTATTTATATACTTACAGATAGAAAACTGGTGTTGAGACAAAAACTTGTACATCCATGCAATAGAACCATGTGGGAAAGCTGGGTGGTGGCGCCCGCCTTTAGTCCCAGCACTTGAGAGGCAGAGGCAGGCGGATTTCTGAGTTCGAGGCCAGCCTGGTCTACAGAGTGAGTTCCAGGACAGTCAGGGCTACACAGAGAAACCCTGTCTCAAAAAACAAAAAAAGACAAAAAACAAACAAACAAAAAAATCAGAACCATGTGGGAAACTTTAATATCAAAAGCTGAACATTTAATGATGAATGGAATTTAATAATATATTCTGAGAAAATTAAAAGTTAAATATATATGAAGCATGGCCTCATTTTATTTCTTAAAAATATTTTGTTTAGAAGACTAACAATGTACTATTTCTGAGTAATGAGAGTAAAAGTGGTTTTTGTTCTTGATAATTTAGAAAAAAATTAAATGAATATATAATAGTTAACCAGAAGTATAAACCTCAGATTAAACACTAACATTTTTTACCTCCTAAGATGGCATTAGTTGTAAAGAGGAAAACTAGCTGGGCTGTATTAGTGCAGTTGGTGGAATGTGTGTGTCGCACATATTGTCGCACGCGTTGTTCGCTGGCTTTAATCCTCGGCGCCACATACACTCTAGGTTGTGCGTGGCTACTGTGCACTCAGCACTAAGAAAGTATACGGCAGAAGATCAGAAGTTCAAGGTCATTCTCAGCTGCTTACTGAGTTTGAAGCTAGCATGCATTACATGAGACCTTGTTTTTAAAAAGGGAAATAAGTTGTGTCCTAGAAATGGAATTCTGGTGAGAAAAGGTGCACTCCTTGTATTGGTCAGCAGGTGGCACTGTATGCTAAATGCTGCCTCTGCAGGTCTGCCTGATTGCACAGTGTGTGTGTGTGTGTGTGTGTGTGTGTGTGTGTGTGTGTGTGTGTGTATATATATATTATGATAAGCAGTACAGACAGAGCCAGGCTAGGAGAAGGCATAGTCTCTGGGGTAGATGAAGGGGTTTTTGTTGCTGTTGCTTGTTGTCATTGGTCGGGCACTTGGGAGGCAGAGGCAGGCAGAGCTCTGTGAATTTGAGGCCAGCCTGGTCTACAGAGCAAGTTGCAGGACAGCCAGCTCTATATAGAGAAACCTGGGGGGCAGGGAGATGCATGGAGTGTGGGGGATGAAAGAAGTGAAAGATGTGGAGGAAGGTGAAATAAACTGTCAACTTTTAAGAGGAGATGAAAAAAAAAAAAAAAAATACTGGGATTAGAGCCATAGGAGAGACTGAGGGTTCATATTTATAAAATATTTTCTTCTCTGACTGTAGAGCAGGCAGCAATTACCTTCATGGCTATTGCTACATCATTCATGCTGGGTTCAGAAAACTCACTTAGAGGTCTGTGTTCTTACTGCAAAAGAAGTGTAACATCTAAAGCTGATTTAGTATTGCTTTTTTTTTTTTTTTTCCTTTTAAATAGCTGTCACAGGAGGTCTTTTCAGAATAAACTTAGGTGTTCGAGGTCTGGTGGCTGGTAGTATAATTGGAGCTTTGTTGGGGTAAGTGTTAACTCGGTTTAGTCTATCTTGACTACTAAAGGGATTAACTATAAAGAACAAACTTTGTCCTCAGAGACTTTAAAAGGTGTATGTCTTATATCAACAAGGGCTGTGACTGTTCAATTCCTTATTGGGATCATGAGAGGATTGAATCCAAATGATTTTTGTAACTTAAAAATTGTGTGTGTGTGTTTTTTATTTCTGTGTTCATGTTTGTGTGTCTGTGTATGTGCCCAAGAAGTATTGGGTCCCTTGAAGTTGTGATTCCAGGCAGTTGTAAGCTGCCTAATGGTTAGGTACTAAGAATAAAAGTCAGGTGCTCTGCAAAACCAATACACACTCTTCATCGCTGATCCATATCCCAGCTCCGACTGTCAGCTTGTTTTATTTATAGTCATCACAGTGTAATTAAAACAGGAAACAACTCAGTCGAGGTAAATAGGATGCATATTCAAGATTCCTTTTCACTGGGTAAAATATGTTTAAGTATCACCAATGCCTGAAATTACTTGTAAACAAAATATTCATAAGGAGCAAGAAAAATGACCAGAAAATTATTAATATAGCACATGTGTGCTGTAGCAAGTTAAAGTTGTATTTGTTTTGTTAGCTGAATACGTATTTTATTTAAAGTTTTTTTTTTGTCTTCCCTAGCTAAAATGCTAGGAATTCGAGACAATTTCAAACCTGCTGAAAAGTTGGATTAATGATTATACTAAGACCTTATGATGGACTTAATCTCAGCCTTTAGTCCTATGGGCAGAGCCAGACAAAGCTCTGAGTTCGAGATCAGTCTGGTCTATAGAGTGAGTTCCAGACAGCCAGGGCTACACAGATTGATTATGCTTAGAAATACCTCATCCCCCAAAAAAGACCCTATGTGTGGGTTTGTGAAATGGCTCTGTGGGCAGAGGTGCTTGCCTTGGGGGGTTGCCTGCTGACCTGAGTTGTATCCCTACAACCCACGTGATCAAAGGAAGGAGCTGACTGTGCTCCTTGTCTTGTGACCTGTGCACCTACGCTCATGTGTACATGTGCACACACAGTAAGCAGTGTGATGGTTTAAAGACTCATATGAGGGCTGGGAATCAGATCAGTGCTCAGGATGCACAAGGCTAAGTTCAACCATTTGAGACCTCATAAACTCTCCCCCAACTGTATCAGCATGCGTCTGCTAGGGTAAATTTGTAGTAGAGGCATCACAGCTCTTTAGTTGCCACTGCAGTACCCATGGTGGTTCTCAGTTTGCTTTGATTATTCTTGCGTTAGTTTGGGGTTAAATGTTTTTGTCAAGTGCAGTTGTGCCCTTGGTATATATCACAGCAAGAGGTATATTACCCATTATAAGTAATGTTAACTTTAAGTATTTGGTGTGTTGGTTATAAACTGTGTTGGAAGGATAGAGATGAAAGGAACCTGCATACACTGTTGGTGGGAATGTTAAGGCAGGACAAATAATACCAGTCAGTGTGGAGCTGCCTCAGAAACTAAAGTGGAGCACACCTGTAGTCTCAGCACTTAGAGCATCAGTTCTCAGCCTTTTAACGCAGCTCCTCAGGACGTGCTGACCTCAACCATCACATTATTTTCTTGTTACCTCATAACTGTTGCTACCTATGGGAGTCGCAAAGTAAATATCTGATATGTCACCCCTGGGAAAGGGTCATCTAACTCCCCAAAGGGGTCACGACTCACAGGTTGAGAACCACTGAATTAGGATATGAAAACAGTAGTTCAAGGTCATCTTTGGCTACATATGTGAAGGCAGCTTGAGCTACGTGAGACCTTGTCTTAAAAACAACAATCAGCCAAAAACAAACAGTGAAACTGAAACTCACGTGCTGCAGCTCTACTATTCCCTGGCAGGTACCAGAATGACTCTGAGTCAGACTTTAGGTCTGTGATCTGTATTTCCTCACTGGGACTCTAAGCCAGACACTGCATTTCTGGTCCTAGAGGCTACCCACATCTTGGCCATGGGCCATCCATGTTCAGAATAGCAGTATCTCTCTTCACACTGACTTTTCTGCACCTTTCCAGCCATAGGAAAAGCTTTTAAAGTGCTCACCCAGATAATCTCCTTTTTGATTAAACCAGAACTGCAGAATCCATGTTTCCATGCAACATGGCAAAACCACAGGTGTACAACTCCTCACAGTCATGGCAAGATGTGCACCGCTCTAGAGACAGTGGGATCCAGGAGAATGGGTGGACTAAAGTCTCATGCAATATCCAACTTTATTCAGAGCATCGGACAGTTTATCCTGAGGGTTAAGAGGAATCATATGAGTGAAGTGATCAAGGACAAGTCAGTCACTCATGGCAAAAACATGATGTCTTTCCATAGAGGTAATTGAGTAATAACAGCAAGCAACAGTGAGTATCTGAGACAAACTCATACCTATCTGTATATCTGGGAGGGGCACAGAACCACATTCCAACAACAAGTTTGTGTTTTAAAGAAACTGAGGTCACAAGACTCTTGTTTCGGAGTTTTCTCACAAGCACTTAGTCTTCACACTCAGACTCCATCTTGGATGGTGTTCCAGCAGTGGAGGGATTAGGGGAGCAAGTGTGGGGAAAGTTGAGGCTTCTTCCTGTCACAGTCACAGGGCTCTCCATTCAATTCCATTGCAGGTAGAGAAACACCCTCTTAGCCAGCCTATCCCCAGCTGCCTTTGCTTCGGAGGTTTTGCCATTGCTTTGACATCCTTGCACCTCGGTGTTTAGGACGGTGCTTACAAAGACAGTCTAGTCCTGGCCGTCCTGTGTTTTCATTAGTTGACATTCTTCTGAATGAGTGATCCTTCTTCTCTGCTTTCCCACCCACCTTCCTACCGCTGTGTCAGGGTTGGGTGACACTGTAAATTATGATTTTCTTTTTTGGAGGGAAGGGACTGAGAGGTTTGAGATGCTCTGTACGCTAGGCTAGCCTTGACCTTGTTGTCATCCTTGGTTTTCTGAATGTTAAGATTATAAGCATGTTTTATCATACATAGCTAGATTTATGGACTTTATTTTTCCCTCCCTCCTTCCCTCCTTCCCTCCTTCCCTCCTTCCCTCCTTCCCTCCTTCCCTCCTTCCCTCCTTCCCTCCCTCCCTCCTTCCCTCCCTCCCTCCCTCCTCCTCCTCCTCCTCCTCTTCCTCCTCCTCCTCTTCTTCTTCCTCCTCCTCCTCCTCCTCCTCCTCCTCCTCCTCCTCCTCCTCCTCCTCCTCTTCTTCTTCTTCTTCTTCTTCTTCTTCTTCTTCTTCTTCCTCTCTTTCTTTCTTTCTTTCTTTCTTTCTTTCTTTTCCCAAGACAGGGTTCCTCTGTGTAGCCCTGGCTTTCCTGAAACTCACTCTGTAGACCAGGCTGACCTTGAACTCAGAAATCTGCCTGCCTCTGCCTCCCAAGCGCTGGGATTAAAGGCGTGTGCCACCACTGTCTGGCTAAATTTATTTTTTCAAGACAGGGTTTTTCTCTATACCCTTGACTGTCTTAGAACTTATTCTGTAGACCAGGCTGGCCTTGAACTCATAGAGATCTGCCTGCCTCTGCCTCCTGAGTGCTGGGATTAAAGGCATATGGTGCTAACATCTTATTTTACAGTTTTTTAATTTAATAAAATTTGGTTTGTCAAAACCCACTGCTAATGTTATTTTTGTTGTATTGGTAGTATATAAGCTTGGTTTGGAGGGAAACATTGTTGAACTTGGTCAGGAAAAAAAAATATGATGGGGTCACTAGTTCAGGCTAGCCTCACCCTCCCCATGTAGCTAAGACTGAGCCTGAACTTCTGATCCTCCCACTTCTCCCTCTGAAGCAGTGGGATTGCAGGCATGTGCATGTGCCAGTTTTTCCTAGCTTGTGCAGTACTGGAGAGAGAACTCAGGAATATATGCCTGTTAGGTAACCCCTCTATCAGACAGCAAAAATATGTCTCATTCATCATCTTGACCATATCTCCTAGTTTTTAAAATTAGTATACTGTGAGGCATAATGTTGTTTTCATAATACTTTGTTCTTCTGGGTCTTCTTATTTTCCCACATTTAGACCATTTTAAGTATGTACTTCAGTAGTGTTAAGCATATTAATATTGTACATCACATCCCCATAATGTTTTGTCTGAAACCTGAAACTATATTCATTGAACTATAATTCTTCCATCACTCTACCTAGCTATTGGAAACCTTCTTTCTACTTCCCAGTCTATATAACAGGCGGCATTTGAAGGAATGGAATCACAACCCTATGTCCTTTTGTAACTGGCTTATTTCACTTAGCATACCAACATGCTTGAGATTTATTTACATTGTAGCATGTGATGGTTTCTTTTTTTAATGATACATAGTTCTCTTCCTCACCCCCTCTCTGTGAGACTTTTTTTAAAATCCATTTTGTTGATGTATTTTTAGATTTGTTTTGTTTAGGAAAAAAAATTTAGTGAGATTATTGAAATTCTGACCAAAGAGTATTTGACTTATAAAATTTTTGTCCTGAGAATGTAGGAAATAAATTCTGATTGTCCCTATGATGATTATCCAAACCAATTTCTTTAGTGCATACGTACACATTTTTGTATGCGCGTGGATATTTGTTCATGAATGTGGAGACCAGAAATCAATGTTGGGTGTCCTCCTTAATCACTCTCTGCCTCATTATTTTTGTTAATATTTTTGTCATACTGGGGTTCAAACTTAGGGCCTTGCACAAGACAGGGAAGGGCTTTACCACTAAGCTGTGTCTTCAGCCCCATCCACTTTACTTTTAAAATGGGACGCTCACTGAAGCTGGAGCTCACTGATTGGCTAGACAGTATAGTCAGCAAGCCTTAAGATTGCCATATCTCTGCCTCCCCAGTACAGGAAGGAGTGCAGGCACATGCTACACACCTGACTGTGTACATGGGTGCTGGGCATCCAAACGCAAGGCTTCTCTCCAGGCCCTAATGAAGTTGTTTTGTTTTTGATATTTATTTATTTATAGTTTATATGTATATATGAGTGCATGCCTGCTGCCCTCAATGGACTAAATAGTTCATTAGGTCCCTTAAACCTGGGTCCTCTGCAAGAGCAACAAGTGCTTTTAACTGATGCCTCAAATCAGTCTCTTAGGACATAACTGGTGACATAGCAGCTCTCAGTTATACCAAACTCTAGAGTATGAAGATGTTTAATGATTCTGTCTCTCACAGCTAGTAGCTTCCTTCTTCCACCAAAGGATTCCCACCACATGTCTTCCCCTCCAGGGCTGGTGCTATATGGATGAACTAGTCCTTGTATTTCGTCTGTCTGTCTGTCTGTCTTGTCTTGTCTGTCTGTCTTTTAACTATTTATTGATTCCTTGTGAGTTTCACATCATGCACCCCAGTCTCACTTATCTCCCCATCTCCTAGTATCCACCCTTGCCCTTGTAGCTTCTTCCTCCCACATTCCCCAATTAAAAAACACACAAACAAGAAAAGAAACAAAGCATAGGAAGCATCTTGTGGAAGCTGTGGTATGTCACAGTGTCCCACAGTGCACCCCTCTGTCCACCCACCTTCACCTGCAAATGTTCATTGTAATGAGTCACTAGTCTAGTTCAAGGCCTCTGGCTTCTGCTACACAGTCAGCACTGGGTCTTCCTCAGGACTCCGCCCAGCTGTCCTGCTGTTGCCCCGTGTCATGGAGATCCTGCAGCTTTGGACCAGTACGACTGACCCTTACTTGTGCCCTAACAGTTCACAGAAGATAGAGAATTTAGGGTGGCCCAACTCAGAGTCCTAGATCTGGACCTAGATCAGGCCTGGTCAGCCCATTGGTCACTTATCTTCCCACCAGGGTAAGCTCTCCAGAACTGCTCTAGCTCAGCCACCCAGTGCTGCCACTGGCAGGAGGCAGGGTCAGCCCTCCCACTCTCATGCCTGCAGGCCTCCAGAGCCAGCTCCACTATGCTGCCCAGTCAAGGTATGGGGCCCACTCTCCCAAGTGCTGCAGCTGTGGAGGGGCTGGGCTAGCTCTCCTCTCACACCCTAGGGGCTGGCTCACCCACTCCCCCTTCACCAGGACTACTCTGTTATGCTGCCCAGGCTAGATGCAGGGTCCACTTTCCCACCAGTGAGGGGCAGGACCAGCTCTCCCATTCTTATGACCTCTGGGCCAACTCTCCCAGCTACCACAGGTGGTGAGGGGTAGGGCATGGGGAGGACATCACCCCCTTTTCCACTCCCCTTCATGGCAGATGAGTCGCAGGGCCAGCTCTCTTATGTTCACACCCACTGGGCCAGCTCTACTGGGCTGCCCTGGCAAGGTCCAGTACCTGCTCTCCTGAGTACTGCAACCAGCAAGGGCAGGGTCAGCTCACATGCTCTCATGGCCCAGGTGGCAAAGGACAAGGGGGCTGTTGGTTTATTTCTTATTCATGATTTAAACAAACAAACAAACAGTTCTAGATCTCTTGCAATTTTATACCAGTCAAAGAAACTACAATGATTGTTTGTCTTCGTGTACAACCCAGGAAGAACATTACCTTGATATTTTTTCTGTATCTGACCGTATGCAAGTGGCTCTGCTGTGGATGATCAGGACACTCCTGTGTTGAGCGAACTGATGACTTTCTCCTTGAACTTTGTGTTTTGTCCTCAGCACGCCAATGGGAAGCTTGCTGATTGCCTTTGAGAAGCACTCTGGTGAGACAGTTCAGGAGAGAAGACAGAAGGACAGGAAGGCATTGCAGGAGCAAAGACTCGAAGAGTGGTAAGGAGCCTGGAAAGGCTGATTGTCTGACCTCCTAGCATGGCCCAGATAATGAGTAGGGGTTCTCCAAAGCACTGCTCAGGACACAGCAGGTGGCCCTTCCTGAGTCTGTCAGTTCTTCTAGTCTGTGTTGTCTTTTAAGTCTGTTTCATTAGGGAATAGAAAAATGAAAGACACTGATTTTATTTTTTAATCTGACTAGGCTGTTTCTTTAGGTCTGTCTATCTGTCCTTTCTTCCTTGGAACTTCCTTCCTTCCTTCTTTTTTCTTCCTTCCTTCTTTCCTTCCTTCCTTCCTTTCTATGTGTGTGTGTGTGTGAGAGAGAGAGAGACAGACAGACAGACAGACAGACTGACTGACTTGGTAGGTTTAACCAGATTTACTACAAGATCATTGGCAAATAGTTGTTTACAAGAGCATAAACAACTTAGAAGAGGCTATACTACTGAAGAAAGCATCTTCTGCTTCCTCAGTAACCATTAAAAGACAATAAATAAATTCTCAGGGCCAGGCAGAGCCTCCTGAGGCTCTCTCTGACCCATGAAGAGACTGACTGACCCAGCCTTGTGCGGGTCTTGTGCAGGTGCTCACAGCTGCTCTGTGGCCACCAGGCTGTGGTAGTGCTGTGCCAGGAAAACGGGGTTCACAGCTTCCTAGTTTCTCCAGCTCTCAAAGCCCTTCTGCCCTCCTCCTTTGTAATATTCCCCCAAGCCTTGTGGGGTGGTGTTGTAGATGGGCGCTTCTATTTTTTAAACACCAGGGGCCTGAGGCAAGTGATCACCATGAATTCCAGGTTTATATATTGAGACTTAGTCTCATGTCCTCTTCTGTTGTTTGTCTGAAGAAAGCTACAGTGTACTCATATAAATAAAAATAAATAAATCTTTAAAAAAAAAAAAAAAAAGTAGAAGCTAGAGAGATGACACTGGCTGCTCTTCCAGAGGACCTAGATTCAGTTCCCAGCACCCACATGGCAGCTTATAACTGTGTCTGTATTTTGGGGGAATCTGATATCTTTTTTGGCCTTTGTAGGCATCAGACATGCATGTGGTACACAGACATACATGCATCAAAACACCCATACACATAAAGTAAAATTTTAAAAAATTTAAATGTATAGCTCATATGTGTCGTGAATATGTATATAGTATTTCTAAGAAGAGTTAGTTTAAATGTTTATGTGACTTTTTATATATGTGCCTCTGCTTGAAAATAATACGGAGAAATGATTTTTAAAATTGTCCTAGCAGAAAATATAGAAGACTAGACATAGGTAGGGTAGAAGAATGGTCAAATTTGATTGAGTTGAGACTTAAGTTGTAGGTGGCCTTGATAATCAAAGAAAGATACTAAGATTATATTTAGGAAAAGAACTGATCTGTTAGAAATTTGATTCTACTTTTCATAAATATGTATCTGATTCTACTCTTCCTAAATAGGTATCTGTAGCATTCTCCTATATGACTTCACCTAGATCATTATCGCATAGTTTTCATGAGCCATGGTCTGGTGGGAGCATTTACATAGTGGCAGAGACTCCCAGTCCCTCAGGTCTGCAGGGTAGGAGGGCAGGGACCAGTAATTGCTTATAAGTTTCATAGCAAAGCAGGGAGGGTGTGGCAGATGCTGCCCCTTTGTTTGCAGTCTCTGTGAAGACATGTGCTAATGCCGCACTTGACATGTGCTTATCCTTGGACTGCAGGAAAAACAGTCTGCGGGCCACTGAGCTCCTCCCTATGGAAATTGAAAGTGGCTTAGAGAAGATTCAACCTGAGAAAGATGCTCAGAGAATCAAGGCGCTGCTAAGCCTCCCTAGGAACCCTTCATCGCCAGATAAACAAAGCAAGGACTGAAGACCAGGGGTCTGTGTCTGGGAACGCCAGTGCCAGGCTACACCTTGCCAGCCGGCTGACAGATATGAGTGCTAGCAGCTGTGGTAGTGGTGACTTGTCTCTGATCTTTTTTTTACATCAAGAATTAGGCACTCAGCTCAGCGCTGGGCAGGGCAGGGTGTCACTGACCTGTAACTGCAGCTGCCTGGGAGGCTGAGAAAGGACACTAGGGCAAGGCTCGCTTGAGCTACCTACGGAGAACCTGCTTCAATTGTGCGCCCACAAAAAACAACAGAGCCCAAAAAACAACCCAAGCATTCTTATTTATTCTGATCATTGATCCATCTAAATACTTCACATTTCTCTATCCTGCTAGATTTTATACAAGTAAAATTCTTCTGAAAAGATGTTTGTCTGGATCACTTATTCACGCCTCAGTCTTTTATGAATGTTCTCTTGGAGTAACTGAAGGAACTAGATAGAGGAGAATGGTCGTGAGACCCTCTTCCCTAGGCTCTCAAGTAGTGTGGGCCTCTGTGCGTTTAGTTGTTTGGATTTTTTTTTTTTTTTTTTTTTTAAGAATAAAAGGTGATTCCTACACCATTTGAATGTAAGGTAACAAACTGGGCGCAGGTGGGAATCATTAAAGAAGCAATCTAGCTTAGTCTCCTCCCACATTGCCAACAAAGCTTCTGTGCTGCAGTCCCTAGAAGACTCTTAGATGAGACATGCCATCCCCACAGTAAGGAGCTGGCTGCCTGAGAGAAGCAGCCTGAGGAAAGAGAAGCATAGATTTTAGCTATGGACAGAACGGGAAGAAGCACAAGACCAAGTCGCGTGGGCAGCACTTTTCTGGTCTTCAGGTTGGTTTTTTTCAGTTTTAGTTACATGCAGCTAATGGTCTGAAAACATGAAGTGGAAGATCCCAGGACTGAGCAGTCGCTCAGCTTTAGGTTTGTGCATTTCTAGGTTGGATGATGAAATCTTGCCTCCTGAGATAGAACACACTCCTTCTCCTGGCATTTCCCATTCTCTGTCCATCTTCCATCTGCCTTGGTTATCAAGTTGAGTGTGTGGAATGACAGTGCTTGTGTTCAAATAACGTCATTTAATAATGACCCCAAAGCGCATGAGGAGTGCCACTAACAGTTCACATGCACCATGGCAAGCTGTGCAGTGCACCCTTTAAGCAAAAAAGTGAGTGGTGCCACCATGCTGACGATCCAGTATTGTACAGCTTCAGGCATCCACTCTGGTCCTGGACTACATCCTGCAGATGACATGGAAGGGAAGAAACTGCTAGCATTTTAATTTGGAGTTGGACTTACTCTTAGTGAGTTGGTTCTACTCTTAAGCAAAGTCTAAAGAACAATATAGTGCAGTCGCAAAAGCTGAGGACTCCAGGGATAAACCACTCGTTTCCATTTCAGCTTGTAGCATAACAACTGTGTGACTTACAACAAAGCCATCTGATGAGCCTAGGCAAGCACTCAGCCAGTGAGTTACAGCCTCAGCCCCGTTGTACTTTAAGTCTCAGAGTTTTCACTAAGCATAGTAGTATATTCTTGAAAGTAGTTTTTAGTGGAATTATTTAAGTGTGATATTGTTAAGTGTATATTTGCAATCCTTGACATACAACTTCCCAAATCCTGGAAACCCACAAGTGATAGTATTTTGTATGTGTATGACAGCTGGTGTCCTCTTAGGGATGAGGACTGGTCACCTAGAAGTTTTTAGCAGAGCATAGAACAGGAACTGTCAGTCTCAACTCAAACCTCTAGTTAGGAAGATGAACTTTGAAGTGAGCTGCTCACCCAGTGCCAGAGATTGAGTCACCATGCATTTGAAGTTTCCATGACAACCCAAGGGATAGGGCCAGAGGGCTGCTGGGTCCCAGAGGCAAGCACCAGGGAGGGCGTGGAATCTCTGCACTTTCCTGTGCTTCACCTAATGTATGTTTTCATCGGAATGCCTTTTACAGCAAACCAGTGAGTATGTTTCCTTGCATCCTGTGACTGCTCATCAAACAAGTTCATTACATCAGGAGTTGCTTGAACTCAGTTTGTAGCTAGTTGGTCAGTTATGGAATGAGCCTTTTACCCTGGGGCAGACAATGGAGCAGAGCTAGTGGAACTATGTGTCCACTCAGGAGTAACTGCTTCCTGGCTGCCCCGGGGGAAATCCACAGTTTGGGTGGCTACAAACGCCTTTTGTGTTGGTAAGTATGGTAAGGGAGAAGGTCTGTGTGTGTGTGTGATTTTTTTTTTTCCCCAACCAAAATTTTAACACAGTGCCTATATTATAATAAATACAGCTGTAAGGAAAGGCCTCTGCACTGGTGTATTGGCACAGTGAATTAGTGTGTTATTTATGAGTGCGTTAGAACCATACTCATAAATTATATCTTTCATAATTACCCCACTTATAAATTGACAAATTAGCAAATATCCATTCTGTTCATTGTTTTATTCATAATAACATAGACAAAATCTTTAAAAATTCTAAAACAAAAGAGATGCCTTTAAAAATAATTTTACTTTACCATAAACACCTGAGTAACAAAACCAAAGTATAACTCTTAAAAACAACTAACGCTTATCAAATATAGTAATCAATAATTTAATATAACTTACTTTTCCCTTCGACTGATCCTTCTTTGTCACTGTTTTTTTTTTTTTTTTTTTTTTTTTTTTTTTGAGGTCTCTCAGCCTGCTCATCATTAAGTCTGAGTAAATGCAGCAGCTCCTCCTCCCTCCTCCCTCCTCCCTCCTTTTCTTTGCCGTTGCTTTCAGTGTCTTGTTAGCTTTGTGTCCGTCTGCTGCTTTGTTTTCTTTAGTGACTTGATTCTGAGAGCACCCACATAAAAATGAACCTGCTTCTTGGACAGTACAACAGACTTTAGCCCCATTGAGAAATTTGGCTGCCTTTTGATGTCCAACTCCAAAATAGCAGACAAGAATATCTGATTGTCTTTACTTAAGTCTACTGCTGGCCTAGCAAATTTTGGACTACAATTTCAGAGAAAAGGGAACCTTCAGTATAGAACCAGCAGTTGGCTATTTCTTGTTTTCCCTTCCTTTGGGAGATGGAGAGAAGTGAGTGGGTTTCAGACAGGGTCTTACTATCCAGCCCATGCTACCTGGAATTCATTTCTTCTGCCTCAGCATCCTGAGTGCTGGGATTACAGGTGTGTGCTACCGTGTCTGACGTACATTTTGTTTTTCAGTTCCATTGTAGCAGATCTATACCAAAGAGCAAAAGCCACTTCCAGGAATCTGAGGAAGTTCCCTGTAAGGCTGGAGAACACAGATTTTCAGGGCATGGTTGAGTAGTGCTAGATTTCCGAAGACGTTTGCAGAAGAGGTCAGTTGCAAATATAGGTGAGACCTGAGGAAACGAAAGAAATGAATGTTCCAATTCTAATTTTTGCAAGAGAGAAAAATACTATGCTTTAAATTTCAAGCCAACTATTTATTTAACTTGAGGTAACATAATAGATATTAATTTTGATAACTAAAGAATATTAAAATAACCTAATTTTTATTATATGAAATACAGTAACTATTCACCAAGCAAATGTTTATTAAGTATCAGGTACGCCAAACAACCACATGTTGTAGACAGTCTACAGTGTGTGGGGGAAAGATCTCAGATGTGGTTACTTTTCTCATTAAGCTTGTAATCTGGAAAAGGATATGATCCAGGGAACACGAAAATAAACCCAAGTACTATGTTATGTACTAAACTCAATAGATGGAACTGCATGATCTCAGTAAGGTGGCACAAAAGGCATTGTGGAAAAAGTTGGATTTGTGACTTGGTTCTGAAGTACAGCAGATTGGGCAGAGGGTGTAAATTGGGGAAACTCTTTATCACAGAACTGAAAGGGAAGAACATTGGGGAAAGGCATTCTAAGGAGTAATACATTTAAATGAAAAAAAATAGGAAAGGGATTTGAGATTGTTTTGTCAAACACAGCTAGGCTGCTGTGGACCAGAGCAGCAGTAGTCACCTAATTTGATTATTGGTTCGTTTTTCGCCTGTCTGATGACTATAGTCTAGATGTAATGTTCTCCCAAAGGCTCTGATGTTCAAGGCTCGGTTACCAGTGGACGGGCTTGTGAGAAGCCACAGGACTCTGCGGAGTTTGTCATCGTCCTACTATGATGGCATTGCTAGAGATGGTGAAAAGTAGGAAATGGGACCAAATTGGAGGAAGCAGTTACTGGGGACCATGGCCTGGAGAGATGTCTCCTCCTCTCTGCTGCATCTCCTTTCTGCTTCCAACTGCAATGAAGAGCGCTGCTCTGGCTCACTGTGCCCTCACTACAGACCCACAATAGTGGAAACAAAGAACTAATACAAAGAGCTCAGTCAACCACTCAACCTCCGAGACCTCAGGTGTGTGCTCCATAAAAGGAGAGAAAAAGCTTAAACACAGATTTTTTTTTCTAAGATAAAATTGTGATCCTGCAAAAACAACAGTACATTATTTATCATTTGCTATAATTTTTGTTTTGTTTTTAGCACAAGGTCTCACTATTATAATCCTGCCTGTCCTGTAGACCAGGGTACCCTTGAACTTAGAGATCCTTCTGCCTCTGCCTCCTGAGTGCTGGTATCACAGGTTTCGAGCTGTGTACCACCGTAGTCAGTTCCACCTCAGACTTCAAAGTTCCATTGTTCTCTTTCATAAAAGGCCATGGTGTTTTAGGGAATACAAAGTTGATACATATTAACTAATTTTCTCAGAAGTTAATGCTGCATTCAGTCCGTTAACTGAAAGAGCATTTAGGACTTCAGCAGTAACTGACCTACTTTATGTGTAGTCATAGGACTAAATCCAAATCTTGATAATTTTTTTTTACTTTCTGGCATCTAGTTATTTGAAGTGACTGGAAATCATGTCATGAAGAACAATGAAGAGAAATATAGATATTTTAACTGGAGAGAGTCAAAAGCTTTGAAGCTTCTCCTGCAGGCCCTGGGTTCTCTTCTGAGTTTTTGGATGGGAAAAAGACATGATAGAATAATTTTAAATGAAACCCAGTGATTTATCAGTAGCATGAGTCACTAAGAAGGAGAGAACTCAAAGATAATGTTAATGTTTTTGTACAAGTAACCCAAAGTTGTGTTCGTCAGTACTGAGAGATGCCAGGAAAATGGGTATTGAGAATAGGACGTTGGCCAAATGTCAGTCACTTCAGGAACTCAGATGAGTGTCTGGTAGCAGAAGGCACTGAAATAGCTAGCATACAAGGAGAGTGTCTTAGTTTTGGGTTTTATTGCTGAGCCGAGACACCATAAACCAAAGCAACTCTTTTTTTTTTTTTTAAAGCTTTTTATTGATTCTTTGTGAGTTTCACATCACATACCCCACTCCCACTCATCTCCTTATTCCCCTGTATCTTCCCTCTGTCCTTGCAACCTCACCCTCAGAATAATAAATACACATAAAATGTAAAAGCACAGAAAACATCTTGTCATGGAAGCTGTAGTGTTTCGGTCCCAGTGTCTCACAGCATATCCCTCAGTCCATGTATCTTCACTTGTGAATGTTCATTGCAATGAGTGGTCTGGTTCAAGCTGAGCTGGAAGGCCCAATTTAAAGCATATTAGGGGAATTCCAGGGAGTGATAGGTGACCTTTATTTTAATTGGTTGGCTCAATCTCTCAGGGTAGGGGTCTTTGGGATTGGCTCTGGGGACATTCCAGAATCATTGCTGGGGTGTGCGTGGGGGAGGGTTAGAAACTGTTGTGAGGAGCCTGGAAATGGTTACTGGCCCTTGCCTCAGGCCAGGTGGCAGGGCAGCTTCTGAGGGAGGGGCAGTTTCTGATTGGCTGCCCATGGTCTGGGGTCCCCCCCCCCCCCAACTGACTTGCTGGACTTGCACAGCTCCAGGAAACAGATCTAGGCCCAGTCTCCTGGACTGCCAGTTTGAAGACTGTCATGAAGTCAGCCTGTCTCAGTCCTCTCACCTGGTGGTAGGAGCACAAGTGAGCCAGGCCTGAGGGTGTGAGCTCCAGAGAACTGGCCTTACCATCTGTCTGCCGTGAGGCAACCTGAGCACAATGGTGAGAAGGAAAGCTAGCCCTGCTCCTAATTAGGGAGAGCAGGCCCTACACTTTGCCTGGGCAACACAGTGAAGCTGGCACTGACGGTAAAGGCACAGGTGAGCCAGTCCTGAGTGCAGGAGAAGAGAGCTAGTTCAGCCCCTTGCCAGCTGCAACCTTGGGAGAGTGGACCCTGCACCTTGACTGGGCAGCATAGCGGAGCTGGCTCTGGAGGTGTGGGTGCAAGTGAGCTGACCTGAGGGCAAGAGACTGGGAGAGCTGACCCTGCCTCCTGCCAATGGTAGCTGGGCAGTGGAGGAAATTTTTTTTATCTCCCCACCATTTACAGGATGAAGGCTGTAGTCTATGAGGCCAGGGGCCACCAGGACCAAGTGCCATATATCACCACATGGCAATACCTAGTCAAGAAGGTCCCTGTATTGGATGAGACCTTCTTTGTCACCAGCCTCATCACGCCCTGCCCTTCTTTCTCTAAAGGAGGGTCAGCCTCGGTGCCCTGTCTTGTTCCCCCTTCTGTTCCTGAGGAGGATCTCTGTCCCCCTCCTTATGTTCCTGCACCTCGTCAGTCCCCCTGCACAGCCAGCACAGGCAGAGGGAGGAGCAGCTCCTGATTCTCCTGACTCCACTGGGAGTCACCTCACAGTCAGGCCTGTACTGCCCAGAAAGGTCAGCTCTACTACAGCCTTACCCCTCCAGGCTATGGGACCCCCAGATGCCCCGGGGAGACCATTCATGACATATGTATTATTTACCAGTAATGATCTTTACAGTTGGAGATTATAGAGACCTCCCATTTTCAGAAAGACCATCAGCTGTCACAGGTCTTCTAGATTCAGTCATGCTGACTCACCTGCCCACATGGTATGACTATCAGCAACTGCTCCAGATCCTCTTCATAATAGAGGAGAGAGAGGATTGTGGGAGCTGCCTAGATGGAAATTAGTTCTGAGGGCAAATGGGCTGCCCACCCAAGTCCAGGATGATACTGGTGCAGCCTTTCCTTTGATTTGACCTGACTGGAATTTTAACACTGCTGAAGGTAGGGAGATGTTCTGAGTCTACTGCCAGATTCTGATGGGTGGCCCACAAATTTATGTAAGGTAAGCGAGGTGATGCAGGGAAAGAATGAGAGCCCCAGGACATATCTAGAAAGACTTTTTGAGCCCCATAGGAAGGACCTACATTCCTTTTGACCCAGAAGCTGGAGAACACCAGTCAGCTGTAAACATGACTTTTGTTAACCAAGCTGCCCCTGACATCCATCGGAAGCTTCAGCGCCCGGACAACTTTGCAGGTAAGTAACTGACTGTGTTAGTAGCCATAGCTAAGAAGGTTTTCAACAACCAGGAGACTCCCAAGGATCCACAGACCCGAGGACTGGCAAAAATGTTACAAGCCACAGCTGTCCTAGTGAGAGAGCTGAAAAACCTAAGCTCATGAAAGGGGCAAAGGTAAGGCAGCCTCTACTGAAGAAAAAAAAACCCATCCTCCATTAGAGAGGGACCAATGTGCCTATTGCAAAGGAAAAGGCCATTGGAAGCATGAGTGCTCTAAGAAGAATCAAAGGAGGGCCCAAAGGTTCTGGAATTAGAAGAACTAGATGGCTAAGGGCATTGAGGCTCAACCCCCTCCATGAGCCCTGGGTAACCTTAAAGGAGAGGGGAAACCCATATAGACTTTCTGGTGGACACAGGGGCACAACATTCTGTTTTGAAACAATGCTAGGGCCATTGTCAATTAAAAAAACCTGTGTGCAAGGGACAACTGACACTAAGCCCTATCCATGGACTACCCGAAAAAAGGTGGGCTTGGGAGTGGGACAGGTAACCCACTCATTTATGGTCATCCCTGGATGCCCATACCTCCTACTGGGAAGAGACCTCCTTACCAAAATGGGAGCCATTTTGGCCCAGAGGGAGTGGAAGTGCTGGATAAGAATGGCCTCATCTGTGTTCTGACTTTGGCCCTAGATGAGGAATACAAACTGTTCCCTCAGCCAGTCCCATCTCCAACCCGTTAACTCCAGAGGTTTCTGGCAGAAGTCCCCCAAGGTCTGGGCCGGAAAAAATCCAGTGGTGCTTGCTCGTCATTGGGCCCCAGTTCTAGTACAATTAAACGCTTGGGCTATCTCAGCCTAAATCAGGCAATATCCAATGCCCAGAGAAGCCAGAAGAGGGGTCACACTCACATTAACTGGCTCTGGGAAGCAAGGGTTCTGGTTCCTTGCCAATCAGCATGGAACACTCCCCTCTTTCTGGTCAAGAAACTCCATTCTAATGGCTGTTGGCCTGTGCAGTATTTGAGGGAGGTAACTAAGTGGGTGGAAGACATCCACTCCCTAACCCCAGTTCCAAACCACTATACCCTGTTGAGCAGCCTCCCTCCTGAGCACACAACATACACTGTTCTTGACCTGAAGGATGCCTTCTTCAGCCTGCCTCTGACACCCAAAAGCCAGCCTCTGTTTGCCTTTAAATGGCAAGACTTGGAGAGAGGCTTCAACAGACAACTGAGTTGGACACACCTGCCTCAAGGATTCAAAAACTCACCCACCACCTTTGACGAGGCACTACACGAGGGCTTGGGTAAGTATCATCGGGCCCACCCCCAAATAACTGTGCTCCAGTATGTAGATGACATCCTGATTGAAGCCCCTGACTTGCTAAGAGTCCACACAGGACCTGCAATAGGAGCTGAATGAACTTAATGTCTGCTAAGAAGGCCCAGCTTTGTCATCTTGAGGTTACCTATCTGTGGTACATACTCAAGTGGAGCCAATACTTGCTGTTGGATGCCAGAAAGCAAATTATCCTTAGCATCCAGTTCCATCAACCTGAAGGCAAGTGTGGGAATTTCTGAGATCTGCAGGTTTTGTAGACACTGGCTGCCAGGATTCACTGAGATAGCCAAACCATTATATGAGGCCACCAGGGTTCAAAAAGATAAAATAGACTTCTGAGATAGACATGACTTTTAAGACTTTAAGAAAAGCCTTATTGGAGGTGCCAACTCTGACCCTCTCAGACATTCAGAAACCTTTCCACCTCTTATATGAATAAGAAAGAGGAGATAACAAAGAGAATATTCACCCAAATGTTGAGACCATGAAAAAGATGTATAGCTATTTATCTAAGAAGCTGGACCTGGTGGCCCAAGGTCCACCTGCCTCTATATCATAACTGCCACTGCCCTGCTAGTCAAGGATGCTGTCAAAATAACCATGGGGCAGGAACTTATTATTACCCCCTATGCTATTGAGGAGACCCTCAAGAATCTATCCAGCCGGTGGCTGTCCAATGCCAGACTGGTACACTTTCAGGCTCTACTTTTGAATCCCCCTCCCATAAAATATAACCCATCGTCTGCCCTAAATCCAGCCTGCTACCTGACCCGTCCTCAGACATGTGGCATGATTGCTCTATAATTCTGGAGCACGTCCAGAACATCAGGCCGGGCTTGACTGACATACCCTGGCCAGATATGGAATGTATTTACTTCATGGATGGAAGCAGCTTCATCCAGAATGGAATCAGGTATGCAGGGGTGGCAGTAGTGGACACAGGCTTTAAAACTGACAAAAGGGGCCATAACTGACATCTACATTGACAGCATATATGCCTTTGCTATGGCTCATGTACATGGGTCCATGTACCAAGAGAGGGGATTATTGACTGCTGAAGGAAAAACTATCAAAAAAAAAAAAAAAAAAAAACCCTTACTTTATTAGAGGTATTATGGCTTCTTCTCAAAGTGGCCATAATTCATTGCCCTAGGCAGCAAAATGTGACAACAGAACTAGCCCAAGGGAACAGGCTAGCTGATAAAGCCACAAGGGAGGCTCCCCAAGCTTCCCACTGCCAACATCTTGATAGCTCTGTTGGCCCCTGCACTTCCAGCCATCCCTGAATATACTGCTGAAGACACATGAGATCAGATGAAATGGCAAAGAGTTTACAGAAGAGATGCAACAACCTTGCCATCAAATTCATTGCACCTGACAAAAAGGCTGATTAGACTGCCCTTAAGACATGGGGACTAAGACTTTACATCTCTGGCTATGATCTAAGACTCCTACTTAGTGTCCAACTGCTTCAATGTAGCCTTACAAGACCTACGGTCCCCTTAGGCCCCAACAAGGTATTACTGAAGCTTAACCAGCCACCCCCCCACACCTTTGTCACATCACTCCCTCATCAGGACCCACCACCTTTTCACCCCAGCGAGGTCTCACTTCTAACCAACCACTTCCTAAAACTGTTCGACCTCCTACACTTCATCACATGCATCAGGACCCCTGCAATTATTAGAAATCACTTTCTAGGCTCTTGACTCCTCCTGCCTGGACTTAACACAGGACTGTTGGTTATGCTTAAATGCTCAGCCACCCTACTATGAAGAAATATCCCTGGAGACTCTTCACACACTACAGGTGGCACTCAATATAGATGACAGCAACCAGACAGGGATAAGCTGACCCTACTATCAATAATAGGACAGGGGCTCTATGTTCCCTTGTTCTCTAGTGGTAATATGAACTACAGACACGGACATCAACAATGACCTCTGACACTGCATAGCCATGGAGCTAGACATGGCCCTTACTGGCAGCATAGGCAAGGGCTGTTGCTGCTTGTATTACGAATGCTAATTATGTTCCCCCAAAAACTGCTTACACATATCTGCGCTCAGCTTCTGTGAACCTACCCCCAATTGGTTCTGACTGGGAAATAAAGATGTCAACAGTCAATAGCTGGGGAAGACAGACAGAGGTGGGGTTTTAGGATTCCTGGGCTTGGGACTGGAAGAAGAGGGAGAGGAAAGAGATCTGCCATGCTGGGAGGGTGTGGAGGAGAGGAGAGACACCAAGCCTGAGAAGAGTGCAGGACAGAGAGGCATAGCCACCATATGAAGGAGCCCAGAGAGCATAGGCCAGAGGTATGCCCAACCTGGTCTAGAGCAGCCAAGATAGAACATAGAATTTAGTAAGTAGCAACTCAGGATTAACCACATGGAGGTTAGGCAGTGGCCCAGCTATTGTGCTGCTTAAGGCATATTAAAATATAAAGGCTGTGTGTGTGTGTGTGTGTGTGTGTGTGTGTGTGTGTGTCTTTCATCTGGGAACCTAAACCATTGAGGGAGGTAGCAGACACACCACTGGGATTTATTTGAAAGAGAGCAAGGAGGGGTATATGGGAGGATTTTTAGGATGGACAAAGAAGGTGGAAATGATGCTATTATAATCTAAAAACAAATAATTAAAAACAAAAATGAAACTAAGCTACATTATTTTTATTCCAAGAGAGGAGAACCAGAACACAATTACAGTCAGATCAAGGCAGAACCAAAGGTCAACAATAAAAACACTCAGTGTTCAATATCGTGGACTCTCCCATGATCTGAGCTCCAAAGGGCTTGAGAAGCTCTGTTTCTCGGTCTCTGCTCTCTGCAGCACATGAAACATACCTGACAGGCTCAAGCCAGCGCCACTCTATACCTGCTGCTGGACTTGGTCATTCCACGGTGCTGGTATCTCCATTATCCGAGGTCATCACTGCAACTGAGCCCTCACTTTCACCAGTGGCCTCTCACCATGCCAAGCTTCAGCTGCCATCCATGACCTCTTCATTCTTTCAAAACCAGTCCCACACGGAAGACTCTTAGACATCACCAAGTTCTGCTACCAGCTCGAGATCCAACCTTGACCCCCTATGGACTGCAGCATCTGTGTGCTGAGCCCAGAGGAATGCTCCTCCATAGATTTCACCTCAGTCACACTGGTCTCTTAATCACAGCTAATTTTTCAGTTCCAGCTAACCAGCATCAATTGTCCTAGGATAGCAAAGATTCCACTGGAGCGATGCTGAGCTTTTGTTAACCACAGCTTACACTTAAGCCCCAGCAGGCTAAAGACCACATATTCTTAACACAACTATAACACACACACACACACACACACACACACACACACTCATCCTGTAAAATGTATGAGAGGCTCACACACTTCCTTCGAAACTTCACAAGCCAGGCCTTCATCATTTGCATTTGCCCTCACAGCTCTTATTTTCCAAGCTCCACAGAACATTCCATTAAGGACTGAACATTAAGCATCAATAGCTTTTCCAGAGTTTTAAACACAGACACAAACTTTCTCCTAACGACATGGTTAGGTCTGTCAGTACGACACTCCACTCCTACTACCGATTTCTGTCCTATTTAGGTTTTTGTTAACTGTGATAAAAGCAATCTTGGGTAGGAAAAGGTTTAGCCCACCTTCTAGGTTACAGTCCCTATCATTGAGGGCACCACCCATAGTGGTCTGAATCCTCCCACATCAGTCATCAATCAAGCAAATGTCCAACAAACTTGCCCATAGGTAACCTGATGGAAAGAAATTCTCATTTAAGGTTTTTTCTTTCCAGTTAACTCTCTCTTGCATCAAATTGTCCAAAAGATTAACTAGCACAGTGTTGGAGGGAAGATTGTACCTCATGAACCACATAATACCACATATCCCACGTGGCCATAGAAGAGCTAAAGGCAAGTAGATGGCTACCTTCAGACAGTCTGTTCAGCTGACGCTTCTGCAGGCCCTATGTAAAGGCTGTTGGTAGTTTCTTCGCTTGCCTTGTTTCTTCTTCTGAAACAGCTTCCTTGAAGATAAACATACATTATAAAAACAAATGAGGAGCCCATAAATCAACACACACACACACACACACACACACACACACCTGTTTTTCAGGGACATTTGGTAATTCCTGAAAGACATTTTGTTGTTATCATTGTTTGTTGAAAGAGGCTGAGGAAGCTGAGGAACACCCCTTATATAGTAGAATACTACTGTAACCAAGTATTATTTGGCCCACAAATGTCAATACTAGTAAGTGGTGAAGATGACGGACACCTAACCAAAGAGCAAGACTAGTAATTTGTATTAGAAACACTACGGGACCACTACGTTTTGTATCCTACCCCTAAGGTGAGCTTCTCATAGCATAGTGTTATGGAGTCCTCTTGGATCCAATCCAACTCAAAACAACAAGTCAGTGCAGAAATGAAAGGTTCATTGTAACCAAGCCACTACTGATCAATCAGGGATGCAGAACAGACTTGGGAGCTAAACTGCAACCCTGAGACAGAATGCTATAGGCCTTTCAAGCATAAAAACCATATGCCATAATCATCTGTGCCAAGTACACTTTCCAGCAATCATGATTCAGGGATAGGGGTCTTTCTTAAGAGCATTTCTTTGTGGTACATGTATTTTGTTCTTACTGGTTGGTTTGCTCAACTGTGGTAGGGCTGCTTACCCAGCATTCATGTTTCAACTTGCCAACCAAGGTGCCACTCATCCAGGGAGGTCTTGGGAACTTAAACTTTGTTTGACTCCCTATTCAAATGAAACTTTTATTCAAAATGACTTCAGTTTGGTTCCTTCTTACAATAGTATCTGGTGACTTCTATCTGAACTTTAACCTTTTTTTGTCTTTGGATGCTGAAGGTTATGAAGTTATTAAGAAGGTTATAAAGCAGATGTTGGTCTTCTAATTTTATTTGCTCAATGTATGTGACTCCTAGTCTAGTTGATAGCTTCAGGGTGATTATGGACATAGGTCTGAAATAGAAATCCCTGTTTTAGTCAGATGCAGAGACTGAGGGGAGGCTGTGTCTAAGTGTCTAAGTCCCCAAATTTTAAAATCCATAGTGTCCTAGAAAGTTCTAACTAACTACTCCATCTTAGATACAAAAGTGCATTTTGGGGAAATGAGAATTGGTAAAAACCACTTACAGCATCTAACTTATCAAGACTTAATGACCTTTTCCAAAGAAAGCCTCTTCTTTCAAACCTTGCCATGCTACCTATCCTCAGAATGCAAAGATTACAGAGTCAGTCAGCAGTAGAGAGACTTTTAAAGTAGTCAGCAATCATTGGTGCCTCCAAGAAAATAGAACGTTATGGGGAACTGACAGGATTAATCTCAGATGCATCCTTCCTTTTTGAAACAGGGTCTCCTTACAGCCTCAAAGTTTCTTTGTAAGGCAGTCTAGTTTCTAGCTTTCTGGTCTTCTGTTTTAGTCTCATGAGTGCAGAGATTAGAGATGTATACCACTCTAGTTAGCTCTCAGATTGGATCTTAAGAGCAACAACTTCTTGTCTTTGGAATTTGAATGCCTAGAAGAATGCTAGGTATACGGTGTGGGTCCAGGATTTTTTTTTTTTTTTTTTTTTTTTTTACAGTAAATGGACAGAACATAATGAGAAAAACCACAAGAACGTGATGAGTATCTAAAGTTGCTGTAGATTTACTGCAAATATGAACAGAGACTAGACAGATACACTGAAGATGCACTGAAACCCACTTATGGTGTCTGGTCTTCTAGGAACCGATAATTATTATAAAGGTTGTCAGGAGCCATAATGGGACAAGCTAATAATTAGCAGGTGATCTTCCTGAAATGCTTGCCTTGGATTATTATATAATCTGAGACAAGTGAGCCTTTATTCAGCAAGGCTGTAAGGGATTTATTTTAGGAAAGATTCCTGCTATTAATATGCTTTTCCTATTATTATTATTATTAAACAAATGTAACTATCACTAAGCAATAGCACACCCCTTTGGAGCAGATCTCTGCAGATCCACAAAGATGTACTATTTTGTGGTGATGCTATATAGACAAATAGATGACTTCTTAAGTTTTAATGGTGATCCTATAAGAATTCCTAAAATTATATAAATGATTATTACGCTCTTTTATAGTGGGACTGCTATTAGGTCCTTTTCTGATAGTCAAAACTACAATGAGAACTCTGCCAGTCCTCCAAGTGTCATCAGTTAACTGCTCTTAGATAGTAACCAGACTTTCTCCTACTCAGAGCACATTCCAAGAGGTTGTAAAACAATTAACCAAAGGTCACTAAAAGGGAACTAATGATTTATTACAGGTGCTAGGACAGAAGATATAATATTGCCTGGGTTTATCTATACAAGACTTCACTAATTTCTTAGTTATAGTTTTAAACCTTCAGTGAACCTGTGGAGCTAGACAGGTGATAGATGTTTAGCCAGATAATTACTCCTAATGGATATGCATGCAAACATTCTCTGTTGTAAACTTCTATTTCAATTTATAATTTGATTTTTGGTGTGAACTTGTGATGAACTTTGTAACATGTGATCATGTACTCTGAAAGATGTATAAGTAGAGGACAAAGAGATGAGAGCTAGTTAGAATAGAGATAGAATAGGATTTTTTACATTTCCTCATTTATAGTAGTATATAGAATAGAATTTTTCCCTTTTCCCAGATAGAATAGAAGTTTTCCTTTTCCCCACTTAGAACCTTTCCACTTTTCCCCTTAGATAGCTTTCACAGGAAACTTTTAACAACTTAGTAATCAATGCTATAACCATACCTCTAAGTGTCTTTTTCTTCCTGCACCCTCAGACTAGCAGACATAAGTTAAAGCCCAGCAGTTCCTGCTGAGAGAGTACAAAGGCTATTTACTTAATCCTTTGCTGTTTTGGGGCTGAGGTGCTAAGTGCCAGAAACTGCAGTTTCTGGCCAGAGGATCACAGATAGCAGGTCAGCTACAGTAGCATAGTAAGTAAATTTTTCTAGCATAGATAAGTAAACTTTTATTATACAGCAACCCTAAATATCTCGTAAGACCAATCTCGTAAGATGAATTTCATAAGACCAAAGTCTTACCACCACCACCACCCGCCGACACTCTTCCCCCTCCGCTGCCTCAAGAAGAACCCAGAAGAAAGAAGATTTCTCCACCCATGCCGGGGCTGGCCCCCACCCCGGCAAAAGGTGGTCCTTACTGTGCTTATGAAAGATGAAGTATATGATGATGACTATAGTAGCTAAAGTTACTGCACCGGATCCTGCCATGATGAGCACAATTTTGCTGTTTTCATCAGGAGGGTCTTCGGGGGCTGTGGAAAGGAAAGAATAGCATCAGTTGAGATGTGCTTCCTACTGTTGGGTTTCCATCCTCCACCTCTTCAGTACGTGCCTGTGGAGAACCTCTTACTTTGCCAGATCATCTGATGGACACACAATTGCTAGCATTCCCTTGCACTACTCTATATCCCAATGACATAGATAGTGCACGTGAAAAAAAAAAAAAAAAAAAGCAACTTGAACTTTTGTACCTACTGAGCTAACTTGGTGTGAGGAAAGATTCTACAGAGAAACCGTAAGAGTTATCTTGTCTTAGCCAGGCAGTGGTGGCGCACACCTTTAATCCCAGCACTTGGGAGGCAGAGGCAGGCACATTTCTGAGTTCGAGGCCAGCCTGGTCTACAGAGTGAGTTCCAGGACAGCCAGGGCTACACAGAGAAACCCTGTCTCGAAAAACCAAAAAAAAAAAAAAAACCAAAAACAAACAAAAAAACAAAAAAACAAAAAAAAAAAAAAAAAAAGAGAGTTATCTTGTCTTCATAGCTCATTTCTGTGGCTGATATGGCCAGGCCTTGGCAATGTCATAATCTAGATATGCCTACTTTTTTCTCCTCTAGCTCTACTGTGCTTTCTTCGGTTCTCTTACACATTCTCACATCCTCCACGTTCACTCCTTCACTCGTACTCTACACAGTGGCTGCCTTAAGGTTCGGGAGGTGCTCCACATTCTCATCAAGATAGGTTTGTTTGTTTGTTTGTTTGTTTGTTTGTTTGTTTGTTTTCCTTCCAGGCTTAACTTTTGGGAGGACTAGAAAAACTAAGAATGGCTAAGAATTGGTATTAAGGGATCATCCTGGAAGTCACTTGTGTGGTCTAGCTTCTGATGAACTTCTAGACTCACGAGGAGCAAAAGAAGGATTCAAAGACTGCTAAGGCAGGAAGAGAAAGAGGTTGGTGCATGTTGCCATCCAGTTCTCCTCACTGGGGCAACAGCTATGTCATTTGTTTTTCAATCTTTCTGAGGAATAGCAACATCTGAAGGAAGGGCAGGGATACCATTTGACAGGAATATTAGCAACGCCGCCTCTCTAGCTTCTCCGAAATGGCTTACCAGAAATTATTAAATACTAACTCGTTTTCAGTTTTCCCCATTGCCAACCCTCCTGCATGAAGTTTGGCTTTCAGTTTATTTGAGCATTTGGCACCACAGACTCCCTTGTCCTTGGCTTCTCCGGTTCACATTCCTGTCTCTGCTTGTTACACTAGTCACACTAGTCTTTCTTTTCAGACACTTCTTCCCTTCTCAGCTTCTAAATGTCATTGTTTCTGTAGTGTGCGTGTAGGCGTGGCCTGCCTTTGTCATCTAAGCCATACCCAAAGCTTGAAATGCCATCTCACTTCTAAATTTGAACATTTCATTTCTTATCTCCTTTCTGGACCCCAGATGTATTATAGATCCAGCTGCTGACAAAATGGTTGGAAGCCAGCTGAGGAAAACTAAATTGACTGTTTTCTTCCTTTCTTTCTTCCTTCCTTCCTTCCTTCCTTCCTTCCTCCTTCCTTCCTTCTTCTTTCCTTCCTTCCTTCCTTCCTTCCTTCCTTCCTTCCTTCCTTCCTTTCTTTTAACATTTATTTATTTTTATTTTTATGTATATGGGTGTTTTGCCTGCATGTATGTCTGGGCACAACAGGCCAAAAGAAGGCATCAGGTTCCTCTGGGACTGGAGTTCCAAGTGATTGTTAGCCACCAAGTGGGTGCTGGAAATCAAAGACAATTTCTCTGGAAGAGTAGCTCATGCTCCTAACTGCTGAGCCAGTTCTTCCAGCTTCACTGTGTTCTTAAAGCACATCACCTACTGCCCACATGTACCACTGAAGTGAGTGGCACCCTTAGCCACCTCAACGAGACTAACACAGTCTCCTTGTTCTCACCTCCCAGCCGGCTTCCATGGACTTCCTATGGTTTATCGGAAGACTCCGGATTCCCAGCCTCACCCCCATCGCCTGCCGGTTTTTGGTTTTTTCTTTTCTTTATTTTTTTTTTTTTTTTTTTTTTTTTTTTCTGGTTTTTCGAGACAGGGTTTCTCTGTGTAGCCCTGGCTGTCCTGGAGCTCACTCTGTAGACCAGGCTGGCCTCGAACTCAGAAATCCACCTGCCTCTGCCTCCCAAGTGCTGGGATTAAAGGCATGTGCCACCACCGCCCGAGTTTGGATTTTTCTTATCTGCTACCTACTAAACTCCAAATTCATCTCACAAATGATCACTTGTCTTTTAACTCTTACTCCAAATGATGGTGGCTGTCCAGTTAGTAAGATATGAAGCTTTTATTTAAAGCTCTCCATTTACAAAAACAGACTCCATAAGTAGGCAAAACAACCATGCCTGGGCCAAGCCTGACCTGCCACCTGTTTTAAAAAATAAAGTCGAAATGGGATGCAGTAGCTCATTACTCTAATCCCAGAACTAAGGAGGCTGAAGTTGGAAGATTATGAGTTCAAGACCATTCTGGGCTACATAATGAGACACCATGAGTGCACATATTTGTGTGCATGGCAACAGAATTTGTATGACCCGAGAAGTCTAAAATACTATCTGGTTTTTTTTTCTAAAAAAGTTTCAGCAACTTTTGCCCTAAATTCCACATATACCCACATTCCAAAACAGCATCCGAAGTAAACTATATTCAAGCTATGAATACAGATTGAACTTAACATAAACTCCACCTTTAAAGAATAATATAGAATTCATTAGTGATAGAGCTATAAACTAAGAATAAACCCTGAAATAATAAACCATTTTTACTTTATGAACGAAGACATTTTAAAATAAAATATTAGAATATATAAAACGAGATTGAGATTTCAGTTTTGAGTGTTGAAATTATACCAGAACAATTTGATTTGTGTTAGGGACCAATGTTTTCAGGAAATTTTCTTATTACTTACAAAGGAAAATAGTTAAAAGAATCAATCTCAGATCTGGAAGAAGAAAAAAAAATCACACACTAGAATGAACCTGTAAGCCACCTTAACTATCTCAACTATAAATAAAGAGGCGGGCATAAACTTGCCACAGTACATATTTAATGCATGAGTACCAAAGACTGTCATACAGCATTGTGCTTCTGTACTGTGCAAACATAAATGTCCTTAGACTGGGGCTGAGATGGGAGGAGAGTCCCAAGTACACCTCTGTATACTCAGCCATTCAAATTGGATGTTCACTTCAAATATCTTGAGTCCCGTGATAACCTGCCATGGATTTAAGATACACATATTCTTATAAAAATAATTTGTCTTTTTTTTTCCACCTTTAGAGAAAGGGGATTTCACAAGCTTACTGCCTATACAGTAAATTACTGACTGGAAATGACCTATTTTTCCCCCTGGGCATTGTCCTCAAAGACTTTTATCAAACTTTACTGGTTTTTTTTTTTTTTTTTTTTTTTTTTCTCTGGATGAACCAGTAGGTGGGATCAAACCTAGGACTTTGGGTGTTCTGAGCCAGTGCTCTGCCCACACCCAGATTGAATCAGTAGTTTTAAAAACAAAAATTCACTCCAAAAAAACCCAATGATTTTAGTACCATGGGACGGCTGGGAACAGGTAACCTAAAGCAAGATGGTGGTTGAAGATGAGGAGGACAAAATTTAGTGCTTTCAAAAAAGACAACATTACATAAATTGCAAAATGACTACAGATGGGTTCTTAGGCCTGTCTATAAAAGAATATTTATTAAAATAAAATAAAATTAGTCTAGTCATTTCATTATTATATGTGTCCAGTGATGTAAGTCATAATCACACATCCTGTATGTCTAAAATGAATAAAATTATCATCAAAATCAGTAAGTTCAATTCTCAAATGGAGCTGTTGGGCTACGCTTCTCAGTCTTATCTAGTAGCTACTTTCCAGCGTAAGGTTACTTACGTTTTTTTTCCCAGGTGAAGGTTTCTGACACATGAGCATCTCCATATTCAATGAAACACTCAATGGTGTGGTTGCATGTTGTATTGAAATCTAGTTGGCTACTAATGGTGTACAGTTCAGATTTAGGATCCTGGGAAATTGTTGTATTGATGCCATTTAATTCTCTTTCGTTTTCCAGCCAAGAGAGGCGAGGCTTTGGGAAACCCCCAGAAGTGAAGCAGGTAATCCTTTTAGTGTCGGCAGATGGATTTCCAGACTCAGTTATGTTGGGGGTAGGGAAGTCAGCTAGAGATAGAACAAGCATACAGTTATACATGGGTACAGGTCTGTGTGCTTAGGTATACGTTAAATAAATTGTCAAGGTTCAGTGAGACTGACAAAATAAGGTTTCATTTGCAGGACTCCATACATCATTATCAGTAAAACAGCTGCTTTGAACTGACCACATCAGTTGACTTCCACCTTTAATGAGCACAGAGAAGGGAATGAGTTCGTGTGGGAACTGCTGGTATGATGCTTGCTATTGTAAGAGGAGAAAAGAAGACTGATATTTATTGAGTCCCTCCTAGTTATTTCTCAAAATCATTCTCATATAATGAGTTCAAAGCCACCCGAGGCTACAGAGTAAGACTCTTCTTCATTTTCTTTAAAAAAAAAAAAAAAAAAAAAGCTTATACTCAGATAAAACTATGTCCAAATATACAATATTAAATCTGTAATCACAGCCACTACATATTATTAATTCCTTGCTACTCTGACATTTTAAAAGGACAAGGAGGCCTCATGGAGTTGATTTCATTTGTAAATTTGATCTCTAGTAAGATACTAAAGTAGACTTGAGAGTCATGGAGACCCCCTACCACTTGCTTCTCACACTTAGACTTTAGGAATTTAACTCCTCCCCTCACCTGTGGCAAGCAATGCCTCCACTTCAGCCCATATACTGAGCTTTTCCTCTTGGAAGTCTGAGTACTACAGAGCTGCTATGAGCAGAGCTCAGTGGCTATCAAGAACAGTTCTTAAACTGAGATTTGCCTTGTGACTGTGAGCCACTTGTTTTTTACTCCTAGTTTATAGATGGATTAATAATATGTGCACTCCAGGGACGAAGGAATGAACCGACACCATTACTAAACCTCACTTGGCCTGGAGCCTGACACACGGGATATATTTAGGTAGATATTCTCACTTGAATCAGGCTTTCAAGGAAAGCTTCTAAAACTGCCCAGGGAGGCTGGGAGAAATGAGGGAAGAATACAGAGTATAGTTACCAGGAAAGGGAAAACCCTGAATTTGGTTGCAGAGGAAGTCATCGGAAACAACAACAAAAATTCCTTGGTGGTGAATCTCTCTGAGTTTGAGGCTAGACTCCAAGCCAGCTAAGGCTACATAGTGAGACCCTATTTCAAAAACCAAAACTAAAGCAAAGGGGAAATAAAAATGAGCCTTGTTCCTAGATAAAGTCTGGTGTGGTCCCGGGCTCTCTATAGTTGGCATTGTTATTTTCTACTTATTACCACTCAATCGAATTACTACTCAGATATTCAACATGAAAATGTTACTTTTGTTTCTTCTAACCAGACATCATGGGCTTTTTAACCCTGAGTAACAAATCTGTGGACCTAATGTTCTGTCACAGCTCACATTCCTTCATTTCTGTGCTCCTTTTCTGAGAAATGGTTAGCTCATAACCGCCACCTTTTCCTGTCTGACTGAGCTAAGGGCAGCTTCAGCTTTCCTTCCTTAGCTCTTCTGCAAGATAACGTGTTTAGAGAACCTACTTTGAAGGTCTTGCACGACTGTGAACCATCTAAAGATTAGCCCTTTGGGACTGAAGAGATGGCTCAGCTGTGAAGTACACACTCTTAACTCACTCCTGCAGAACACGCAAGTTCACCAACACTCATATTGGGTGGCTCACAACTGCCTATAACTCTAGCTCCTGGGAAATCCAATACCTTTTCCTGGCTGCTGTGAGCATCTGCACACACACATCTACATAGTTAAAAACAAAATAAATCAGCGAACCGGCGGTGGCGCAGCCTGTAAGGCGTCCGCCTGCAGAGGGCGCGGGTCCCTCCTCTCTCTCTCTCTCTCTCTCTCTCTCTCACACACACACACACACACACACACACACACACACACACACACTCTCTCTCTCTCTCTCTCTCTCTCTGTGTTTGAATCCCGCTAGCTCCTGCCTCCTCCCACGTCTCGTGGGGAAAAAAAAATCTTTAAAAAAAAAAAAGATTGGCTCTTTATATCCCAGATGACTCAACCAAAGTTTTGGTCACTTTTAGTGGAGAAGGGTAAGTATATGTTATGAACAAAGGCGGGAATGCAAATTATTCAGAAAAGTAAAAAAAAAAAAAAAAAAAAAAAGACCCAATTAACTTGTTACCCAGAATAGGATAGGCACTTCTCAAGTGCAGTTCACAGGATGGTCACTTCATATCACTGTTATGCTCCTGCGGGTCAGAAGGCATCTTAGGCTATTACCGTGCCTGGGATGATTACTGTGGCTTTGAATGATCCCAGCTATAAGAAAGGTGCATTGATAGAGGTTTTCACCTTGACCAATCAAGTTTTCTGTAGGACTAGAGACTTAACCCTCAGATATGAAGTGAGACGTATCTTTCTCTGCTAAAAGTGTCACCCTCATCAATAGACGTGTTCCTTTAAGGACGTTGTGAATCAGTAAACCAGAGAATCCTACCAACCTTTGATGGACAGCACCACATCAGTGATGTGTTTAACTTCAAAAGTTCCTTTTTCATTCTTTTGGACGACACAGTTGTATGTGCCTCTGTCTGAAAGGGCCAGGCCCAGGATGATAAGAGAGTAGTTAGTGTTGTCAAGTAAAGTCCGGTTCTTATACTCGGGCCACACTTCTCGTACCCCAGAGATGATAGACAGCACCATTTTGCCATGTTTTTGCCAGTAGATCCGAATTATGGGCAGCTCTTCATGAGAAAAGTTGTAATGACAGGGCAGCGATGCCTTTTCTTTCACTGACTTGGACACCTGGTCAACACCTAAGAAGAGACAAGTTAAGAAAAGAGTTTATCTTTAATGAACAACCAAACTCTTATACACTATAGAGTGACTAACCACGATGAATGATTTATTTTTTTTATTTTTTATTTTTTTTGCAGGGCCCCAACACTTTTTTTTTTTTTTTTTTTTTTTTTTTTTTTTTTTTTTAATGGTCGCTTTTAGTGATAGGGTCTCTCTATGTAGCTCTGGCTGTCCTGGAACTTTTTATGTAGACCAGGCTGACTTCGAGCTCACAAGATCCTCCTGCTTCTGCCTCTCAAGTGCTGGGATTAAAGGTATGCTCAACCACACCCAGCCTCAACACATTTTTATACTTATTTTTTATTATTGTATATTAATTATGTAGAATGGTGGAGTTTATTTGCTTATTTATTTATTTTTGGTTTTCTGAGACAGGGTTTCTCTGTGTAGCCCTGGCTGTCCTGGAACTCACTCTGTAGAGCAGGCTAGCCTCATAGAGATCTACCTGCCTATACACTACCACCTAGTTTTCATTTTTTTTTTTTTTTTTCGGTTTTTTCGAGACAGAGTTCCTCTGTTTAGTCCTGGCTATCCTGGAACTCACTCCATAGACCAGGCTGGCCTCGAACTCAGAAATGCACCTGCCTCTGCCTCCCAAGTGCTGGGATTAAAGGCGTGCGCCACCACCGCCCGGCTAGTTTTCATTTATTATTTTTATTGTGAGTTAAAAGAACCACATATGGGCCCCCAAGGGGATAGGAACTCCATAGGAAGAGCACCGATTCAACTAAATTGGACCCTTGGGGGGGGGGGGTAGGTGTCTCAGAATCTGAACCACCAATCAAAGAACATACACGGGCTGGGATTACAAGCAAACACCATCATGCCTGGAGTCCTATTGCTTCCGTGTGCTCTGTTGAACATATTGACACCCCGCAGATAAAATAACCTTGGCCAAAACTCCAGAGAATGTGCCGCCATTGGCTCACAGACCACGCTCCACATCCTAGGGCCATCACACCCTTCCTGTTTTCTTTGTGCCATCCTTTGAATGGGAACAAGTGCAAGTGGATCTACTCCCCCTAGCGATGAGATAGAGGCCATAGTGCTTTACAGAGGTCTTGGCTGGGACTCTGAGATGTTTAGGAACTCTCAGCAGAGGGGACTGTGACTCCATGCCCTTGACTCTCCATCATGAAGGAGTAAAGGAGGCGGATAAGAGAAAATATAAATTTAAAAGAGGGCCATATTAAATAAGTCATATAACAGAACGTCCTTATTCTTGGAATAAGAATATGTAAGTTTATTTGGGGCACAGCAGGATCTTGCTATGTAGCTCTGGTTGGCCTCAACCTCTTAAATACTAGGATTACAGAAATGTATCATCGGGACGCCTCTGCCCCTTAGGCGTCCGACTCCCGCCTCTAGCTTCACCTCCCACCGCCGCTGTTGCTGCTTCCGGCGGCCAGGGCCTCCGCCGAAAGCATGCCGCATGCCTTCAAGCCCGGGGACTTGGTGTTTGCCAAGATGAAGGGCTACCCGCACTGGCCGGCCCGGATTGATGACATTGCTGATGGTGCCGTGAAGCCCCCACCCAACAAATACCCCATCTTCTTCTTTGGAACGCATGAAACGGCCTTCCTGGGACCCAAGGACCTGTTCCCCTATGACAAGTGCAAGGACAAGTACGGAAAGCCTAACAAGAGAAAAGGCTTCAATGAGGGGCTCTGGGAGATCCAGAACAACCCCCACGCTAGCTATCGTGCACCTCCGCCTCTGTAAGCCCCCATCTCCTGTCCATGTTCACTGCAGTTACCCTAAGGAATTATCTCTTTAAATACCAGGTTCTTAAGATTTACATTTATATTTATGTGCTGTCTGGTGTTATGTCAGCTTGACACAGTAGAGTCATTTGGGAAGAGCCTCACTTGAAAAGATGTCCCCAACAGATTGGCTTGTGGGCATTCTCTTGATTGATGATTGATATGGGAAGGCCCAGCTCACTGTGGGTGATGTCACCCTTTGGCAGGTGGTCCTGGGTGCAATAAGAAAGCAAGCTGAGGAAACCATTGTGAAGAAGCCAATAAACAGCACCCCTCCATGACCCCTGCATCAGCTGCTGCCTTGAATTCCCATCCTGACTTCCTGGATGATGAGCTGTAAGCTAAAATAAACCCTTTCCTCTAAAAAAAAAAAAAAAAAAAAAAAAAAAAAAAAAAAAAAAAAAAAAAAAAAAAAAAAAAAAAAAAGAAAGAAAAGAAAAGAAAAGAAAAGAAAGAAAGAAATGTACCATCATGCACAGCTCCAAAATTTATTTACAACCCAGAATCAATACTTGCAGGACTGGAGACATGGGGAAAACAGCAACACACGTGAATGCCTGACATATTCACCAGAGGTAAAGCATGATGCACGCGCGCGCACGCGCGCACGCGCACACACACACACACACACACACACACACACACACACACACACACGGTTGCACAGAGCTATGTTTTATTTTGTTTGAGACAGGGTCTCTGTAGGTAGCTCAGGCTGACCATCTTGATCCTCCTGCCTCAGCCTCCTGAGTACTGGGAAAGGTGTGAGCCACCATACCTGCTACCAACATGGTTTTGAATGCTCTCACTTTCCTACTGCATACTTTGATTTGAGAGAAACAAAGGCCTCTAAAGCAACCACTAGAGTAGAGAATGACATCGGGAGAGCTGAGACACACCCGCTTCATCTAAATCTTCTGATTATGCAGCCTAAAGTGAACCCAATATTTTAGCAGCAACCTTGTATCTTGAATACCTATCACGACATTAGCAAATAAACTGCCATTTTTCTACCATTTAGTTAAGCATCCTTGAATGGGGATGTCACTACAAAGAGTTGTCCTGCATCTTCCTCTCTCCTCCTCCTTCATGTGATAACAAATGGCGAGCATTCTAACGTATAGAGAAGTGCCTACTCATTTTATATACCCTGGGATGGTCCTCCAGTCCCATGAGAAGGCAGATGGCTTTTAAGAGACCCCAGTGAAAGAGCCAAGGCAGGTTAAAGAATCTGCTAAGCCCCAAAGGAACATGGAGGACAGAGTTGAGGCCTGTGGAGTCCTAGAGGCACTACCAGAATTGTTTTATTTTACACATGAGAAGACTAGGTCAATGCCAGGCAGTGGTGACACACACCTTTAATCCCAGCCCTTGGGAGGCAGAGGCAGGCAGATTTCTGAGTTCGAGGCCAGCCTGGTCTACAGAGTGAGTTCCAGGACAGCCAGGGCTACAAAGAGAAACTCTGTGTCAAGAAAAAAAAAAAAAAAAAAGAAAAGAAAAGAAAGAAAAAGAAAAGAAAGAAAAAGAAAAGAAAAGAAAACTAGGTCAAGCAAACTACACTGCCCCAGTTTTACATATGTATTTCTTTCTGGCCCAGACTTTTAAGGCCACTGTCTATTTAGTGCCCTAATTATCAGTGTTAGTTGTCAATTTGATTGAATAGAATCACCTGAGACACCAGTATTGGCTCCCTAAGAAACTCAGGTTGAATGACTAACTGTGGCGCCTATTTGACATCCATGCTGGCCACTTTGCTTTCTTAGTATTGCAAGTACTCGTTACAAAGTCCTGGCTCCTCCCAGCACCTCTCACCCCTCTCACCCGACCCTAAACCTCTCCAGCTCCTGGGCTTTGCTTCCCTTCCCCAGCTTCTGATTCCTTATAACCCATTATAACCCTTATAAGCCATTTCAGCTGTGTGTTCTCTTGGTCCTCAGCTCCTCTCTTGATATCTTTTCTCCCCTCCCCTCCCCTCCCCTACCCTCCCCTCCTCTCCTCTCCTCTTCTTTTCTCTTCCTCTCTTGCCCCCCTTCTCTCCTCACATGATCCGGGTCTATTTTGTTGACCATGTTCAATCTGATACTTTCTCTCTTTATTCTGGACTCTTCCAAATGCCTCTGGCTGTGCTCTCTCTCATATCTACAATAAAAACCTTCTTCTCAACCCTAGTTGGAGCCGCCATGTCCCCATTCTCATTCAGCCAGCTTTTTGGCATGCCTGTGAGGGAATGGCCCTCATTTCACCGAGGCAGGAAAACATGCCCATTGTGGGTGGCACTATTTTTTAAGCTGGGTCTTAGATATAGCAGAAGAAAGAGTTAGTCACAAGCATCCCTACTCTTGACAGGGATGCAATGTGACCCGCTGTTTCATGTCCCTGTTGCTGTGACTTCCCTGCCATAAGGGACCATACCTGGAAGCTAGGGCAGAAAAACCCTTTCTCCCCTAAGTTACTTTTACCTGGCTATTTTATTATAGTGACAAGAAAAGAAACCCAGGTAACTGATCCCCCAGTTTTAGGATTCAGTTCCAGAATAACTAGGCCAACACTGCATTGCTCCATCCAGCTGCATCATTGGGCTTTTCCACTAAGAGAGAGTCAGTGGGTAAAGCCAACTGCTAACAAACCTGACATCCTTAGTTTGAGCCTTGGAAGGAGAGAATCAACTCCTGCAAGTTGCCCTTTGACCTCTCCACATATAACATGCATGTACATACAAATAAATAAGTAACAAAAAGAAAGGGTTTTAGGGGGCTGAAATGCCAACACTTGGGAGATAAGGAAGACCAGGAGTTCAAAGTTATCCTTGACTACACAAAGAGTTCGAGGCCAGCCTACACTACAAAAGACCTCGTCTCTAATGAACACAGCTAAAACAACAACAAAACAGAAAAGAAAGAGGCCCTTTCTTTCCAGGCTTGGCCTGACCTCATGGCTTTGGGCTGGAACCACTCACGAGGCTGTGGCTTACACCTGTGGGCTATGTCTGCCCTCTTAGCTACTTGATGGCCCTTCTATCCTGTCTTTGTCTCAGTTGTCTGTCGTCTGTTTGTGCAGTGATCCTACAACTTGGATCTGCCGAATGGGTCCCATTATAAAACTCGGTGCCTGGGGCTGCAGAGATGGCTCAGTGGTTAAGAGCAATGGTTGTTCTTCTAGATGACTTCTCTCCAATTCCTAGTGCTCACAGGGTGACTCAAAACCACCTGTGACTCCAGTTCCAGGGAGGCCTGGCACCTTCTGGCCTCTGCGGGTACCAGGCACACCCATGGTATGCACATATACACGTATACAAAACCCCATACATATAAAATAAAAAATTAAAAAAAATGATCAAGCATGTTTCCTCACCGATATACCCCAGGAAAATCGACGTTTTATATCTAAACCCCAACTCATTAGCTCCTAGCACATATCAAGATCACAAAATTCCTCATCTGACTAGACCTCTGGGCTGTGGCTTAGAAGCAGGGTCCCTCTAAGGTCCAAGGTCTCAGGCTCCTGCCTAGTGCTCTCATCTGCATGTAGCTTGCCTTGTACCCTGAAGGTCACAAAGATGCCCTTGGAAAACACCAACGTATGCAGCCTCATTTCCAGGCGTCTGGCTCTTGGAAAGCAAGGTCTGGGGCAATGGCACTTTCCTACCACACCAGCCATCTCAGGAAAGTATTTGTGTTCCTAATTAGAGGCGGCTGAGCTCTCGGCTACCCTTCAGACAATTTCACTGAGTGTCAGCGGTTCCTACTCGGATCATAACTGACAGAGGTAAAAAGACAAGCCTGAAGAGGGCTTTGAGAGTTAAAGATCGGGCATGACCGGGACACATTTAGGGACACAGGAAAGCTAAAAGATGTAAAGCAGATGAGAGACTTTGTGTTCCCATTGACATAGATGCTAGTCTCAGCTCAGCTATTTGTCCATACATCTGTTTTCTCATCTGTAAAAGGGGTGTGATACCTGCCCAGTACAGAGCACTGCAGAAGTAAATTCAATTAAATGACATAGACAGAGGGGATCCCAGGGCATCAAGTTTGATACAGGAGGTGTCTGCTGTTCTCCCGTCTGCCCCAAGTCTTACCCTCTGGTTGCTTTTATCTCACTTAGGGATCAGATCAACTGTGTAGCACTCTGGTCTTGCTTGGATCTGATGAATGCCGTGACATGAAACAGCTCATTTCTTTGGGCCCCAAATAATGAGGTATCCCTTCCTCAGACATACTTGCTCCCACCCCATAGAATGCAATATTTCCAGCAGATTTTTTGACATCCGACGGCACAAGAGAGAAAACATGAGCAAAAGCAAAACTGTCTCCTTCCGAAGGCAGTTCCTGAGGGGTTTTGTGTAGTAGTCACATGGTGAGAAGTATGGATTATCTCTCTAATGGAAATGCTACCTCACCAATGGGCTGCTCTCCATCCCTGTCTGAGCCTCCACCCATCACACCGATGCACACTGATGCCGAGAAAGAACCAGACTGAAAAGAGGAATCAAAACTTTCCTGTGCGACCTGGAAATTCCCACAGGAACCGGGCTTCCACGCTCATGCCCGAGTGATGAGAAATACGGAAGAAGCGACATGTCAGGCTTTTGTTTCTGGGTGACTCTGGAGGGGAGCCGGGTTCCTGAAGCGTTACTGGTCTTTGAGTTAGTCAGGTATACCACTTGGCACTCCAGCACCCCAGACAAAGCAGGAGTGAGTGTTCAAACAGGACACAGTACTTAACTTTCCTCACCATGCCCAGGATATGAGAGAAGCCAGCATCTTCCTCAGAAGTCCAGGGTTCGTATCAGTCTGGGCTGGTGTTCTCTACTCAGAAAAGCCTTTTCAGTCTCTCTCAAACACTTCCTCCTAACTCCATCAGTCCAGCCACTCCACAACTCTGTCCTTGATATGTCTGTCTTCAATCTTTTTGGTTTGTTTTTTTTCTTTTTTCTTTTTTTTAGATGAGCTGTGTTATATATCCCTGTGTATCTTAGCACATTCTGTATCTGGCCTTAAACTCAGCAATATTTCTGCCTTGGCCTCCTGAATGCTGTGATTACAAGTATATGCTGCTATACTTGGCTTTATCTTCAGTCTTGCTCCAGTAAATAAAGGTTACACCTGGGAGATTATATATGTATGTATGTATGTATGTATGTATGTATCTACCTATTTATCTATCTATGCTTGTATATATAAATGACATGTATGTCCATATGAGAAACTTTGACTGTTTTGTTCATTGCCACATCTGCAGTATTGAGAACAGGGCCTACCCTAGAAGGTATGAAGTGGATACTTGTTGAGTGCTTAGCTAAATATTAGGACCTTGGATCAGCATGAGTTAGAACCATAACCTTGAAGACCTGGGGAAATCTCCTTGGACCTCAGGTTCACGTCAGCAAAGCATGTGTGCTATCTTCTCTACTGGACAAAACTACCACGGCAGTACTAGGAAGGAAGCAAGGCCCATTAACTGTGAGGCTATACGATTTTTAAACACATATTTTTACGTTTCATTTTATTATTTATGTATGTGTGTGAATGGGTGGATGGATACATGCCATGGGTGTGGAGGTCAGAGGTCAGATCTCAGGAATCGGTTCTCTCCCTTCACCATGGACTATGAGGCTGAATCAGGTCATTAGGATGCACAGCAAGTGTTTGCCTCCAGGGTCATGTCCCCAGACCTAATACAGGCTTTTGGTAGGGCTCCTCTGATCATGTACGGCATGCTGCTCTGCTGAACCACACCCAGAGTGGAACTGTAGAAACTGTCTGATCTGTGGTCTGAATGGAAGGCCCACCGCTGGCTTGGGTGCACATCAGGCCCTTCTAGTCATCAGCAGCTGAATAAAGCCAAGGTTATGAGGGGAAATGGAGAGAAGCAGTAGGCAGCTCTGCTTATTTTTAATGAACATGTGTACGGTGTTCCTCTGGGTGGCAAACAAGGGACACGAAGCAGTTAGCCTCGGTCCCTGCCTCTCCTGATTTCCCATCTTCCTCCCTTACTGACTTAACTCCCAACCACTACCCCTCTAGGAAAGGATGGATGCTCTAGCCAGCAGACCTAAAGACAAACCACACATCTTTTAAGAACTCAGTTCACAGCAGCGAGTCATTAGCCCTGAAGACAAATGAAGTTCCAACACAGATGAACCCTGAGCACAATGTTAAAAGAAAGAAGCCAGCCAGACATACAAAACCATAGGATGCAAGCTTCCACTGTAAGAAATGCCCAGAATGAGCATGGTCCTAGAGAGGGGAAGTAGAGTAGTGGTTACTAGGAGACAGGACAGGATGTCATGAAGAATGGCAGCTGAACCATTCTAAGTCTGAGGTCATGAAAATACTCTGAAGCTAGAGCAGTTATGGCTCCATCAACAGCATGGGACACGAAAGCCTGTGAATGGTGGTTCACTTTAAAAAGGTGAATTTTAAAGCCTTTCAGATAACTTAAGCTTTTATTTGTTTGTTTGTTTGTTGTGTTATGATTGTATTATTAGAGGCTACGTAGGTTTTTCTTTTTAAGAGTACCATCAGCCAGCCATGGTGGTGCATGCCTTTAACCTAGTACCGCTTGGGAGGCAGAGGTAAGTGGATCTATATGAGTTTGAGTCAACCTGGTCTACCTATTAGGTTCTGGGCCAGTCAGAGGTAGTGAGACCCTGCCTCAAAACAAAAACAAAGCAAAAATACCTTAAACCTAAACCCAAGAATGCTATCAATGTGCACACTTTCATATTTTTCAGAAAAGAGTGTTTTAGATGAAAGTAAGAAAATAGGGGCCGGGCGGTGGTGGCGCACACCTTTAATCCCAGCACTTGGGAGGCAGAGGCAGGTGGATTTCTGAGTTCGAGGCCAGCCTGGTCTACAGAGTGAGTTCCAGGACAACCAGGGCTACACAGAGAAACCTTGTCTCAAAACAAACAAACAAACAAACAAAAGAAAGAAAGAAACTAAGAAAATAAAATTAAAAGATGAATTTTTTGATATTGTAGGATAATTGGAAGAGATAAAAAATAGTAAAATAAAGCCAAGTGAGAAGACTCAGTGGGTAAAAGCACTCAATGCTAAACCCAATAAACTGAATTCTATCCCAGGACCCACGTGGTAGAGAGAAAAACCAATTCCTTTGGACTACACATGTGAGCTGTGGCACACACACACACACACACACACACACACGCACACACATGCACACACACATGCACATACACACACATGCACACACATGCACACACACATGCACATACACACACATGCACATACATGAACACACACATGCACACATGCACACACACATGCATTCCCCTCCACACAGGACTGATGTACCTTTCTAGAGTCTAACCACAGATGAAGAGGCTGCCTTGGCATCCAAGCCCCTGGGCAAGCGTCTTAGTGCTGGATTACCATGTCTCCTAATAGAAAGGAAACAGGTGGGCACAGCATCTCAAACCCACCAGATGAGGTTTAACCTGGTGGCTAAGCACTTGCCAAACCCTGGGTTTGAGCCTCAGCACTGAAAACAAAACAAAACAACTCAAATGATGTGATACAAAACACATAAACGTACTTGTTAAACAAGCATTTTGCCAGACTAGAAAAAAAAAATTGTACTGAATTTGGAAAGAGTAAAAGAGGACAAACCAAACCAACAAGAACCATAAGCACTACCCATCATCCTAAGAACACTCGCAGATATTAATGGTCTACAGCCACACCACCCCAAATGTGACCGAGCTCGTATAATCTTGGGAGCTAAGCATTCTAGTTAGTACTTGTATGGGAGACTGCTGGTGTTTGGGCACAGTCTTTTCTATGGAAGCGATATCATGGGACACTTCTAAGTTTTCCATTAAGTGAATACCACCAGCCTGGTGTTAGGCCTGTGCAGGGTGCAGCACAAGAAAGATGTGGGCTGGCACACGAGCTGTTGGAAGATTTCAGTCTTGGTCTCTGAGTTTCTCTCCACTTTAAATACAGCCCTTATATTCTGTAGACATCAGATCTTTTCTTTTTTTTTTTCTCTCTCTTAAATTCTAGGTTTGTAAGAAGGCTAGGAGATTTGGACCACTATTATCAGGGTAATGATACCAGAGGTTATGACTCATGAGATGTGTTGGCTGGTTCTGTTTGGACAGCAGTGTGTGTATGGGTGAGAGATCGTTATTAGTGACATTTTGAGGACATTTGCTTTTTCTCCACCTCAGAATCCCTAATGCATCAATGGCTGGCTTCTGCAGGAAGCTTTTCCCCAACCCTGAGAGCTGAGCTATTCTTTAGTGATCCTAGCCCTGAAGGAAAGACTGCCCATTTATGTTTTTCTGAAGGTTGCTCCGAATTCAGTCATGTGTTTCTACCTCGGTAGACTGTGTTTGAAACCCGATGGTGGAGAGGATACAGCTGAGTCCTGTCTTGTGAAGAAAAGAGGCCAACTTGCCCTGGGTGCTGATGGCTGGAGAGTGGTAGGGGAGAGAGGACCATGCCACCAGGGTATGGCTTCCTGACCTAGAGCAAGATTGAGGGTGTGGTACATCCCCCAACTCCAAAACAGCCCTGTATTACCTTACTTCACCTTACTTGATCTCGACCCCAGGCAACACAGGCCACTCACATCCTCACCAAAACCTGCCCAGTCCCCACCAGCTTCATATTGTACGTCCTTAGTCCATCTGCTTCCCTCCAACACCTTTCTTCCATCAGCTCCATCACATCCTCCTATACATTTGGTTCCAGAACACAGCCTCCTGTTAGATCTGGACAATGACTGTGGCTGCTCTGCAAGCCATTCCTCGTGCTTCGGCAACTCCCAAGATTTTGGTGTATTTCTCAGTACAAGGACTGAACATGAGCCTGGTGCATGCTAGCAAGCATTCATCATTACGGTCTATCTCCAGTGCCTCCCTTTATTTCCAAGACAAGAACTCATGTAGCTCAGGCTGGTCTCAAACTCGCTGTGTCCTAGAGAATGATTCTGAATTTCTCATCTCCCTGCCTATACCTCCGAAGTGCTGAGATTACAGGCATGTGCCACCGCACCCCATTTATACCTTACTAGAGATGAAGCCCAGAGCCTCATGTATGCTGGGTGAGTACTCTACCCACCAAACTATATTCCAGCCCATGCTTTTTATTTTAATGCAGGGTCCATGTTAGCCTTGAGTTCACTCTATAACCCAGGAGGCCTTGATGTTTTGACCCTCCTGCTCAACCTCCAGAGTAGCAGGGAGTACAGACCTGTGCTAACACATTTCCTGTTTTTCTTTAAATGTACTTTGCATACAGACTTCATATTCAAATAAGATAGTATAGTTCTCCAGCCTCAGCATCACTCGGATGCTTCCTAGAAATACCGAATCTCAAGCCCTATTCCAAACCCACCTAAGCAGCAGCAGCAGCAGCAGCAGCAGCAGCAGCAGCAGCATCTAAATGAAAGTTTTTAAGCTGGACACGGTAGCTCACATACATAAGTCTTGCTACTCTGGAGGCTGAGGTGGGAGTTTGAGGCCAGACTGAATTCTAGGCCAGCCTGGACTACAGAGTGAGATCTTGACTCTGAAAACTGAAACATGCCGGGCAGTTCGGCACACGCCTTTAATACCAGCACTTGGGAGGCAGAGGCAGGCGGATTTCTGAGTTTGAGGCCAGCCTGATCTACAGAGTGAGTTCCAGGACAGCCAGGGCTACACAGAGAAACCCTGTCTTGAAACACCCCCCCCCCAAAAAAAAAAAAAAGAAAAAAGAAAGAAAGAAAACGGAAACATACAATATTTCAAAAGCATTTGTCAGAGCAGTTTTAGGTTCCCAGCAGAACTGGATAGACAAGCTTGAAAGATTTCCACAGACCAATCCTGTCCTGGCCTTCGAGCTTCCTCTGTCCTCAGCAGCCACCCATGCCACAGTGCCACTTTTGTTGCAGACCATGAACCTTCAGTGACACATTATCTCCCAAAGTCATGATTTAGCCTTCCCTCTAGGAGGTGTGCTTTAGATGCCTTTGAACCGTCTGTGAGTGATACATACATACATCATTACAGTATTATGCAAAACGATTTCACTTCTCTAAAAAAATCCCCTGTGTTGGAGAGTGTCTTTTAACAAAACCCCCAGGTGTTGAGTATGCATAATGTATAGACAGTGCTGAGATAGTGCCACCCACACCTCCCTCTAAAACCCTCCCATCCCTCCCACAGTGCAATTTGAATAACATTCAGATTCCCAATGGTGACCTGAAAGCCCCTGTCCTTGGCCTGGCTCCCGTCTGGTCCTGATCCTGCCATCACTGAAAATAGCACCTCTGAGTAATACCTTCTCTTCAAAGTTCTCATCTCTGTAAAAGTCACATATTTAATGCTATGGTCACTAGATTGCTTGTCTTCTTTCTTCTGGTGACTATAAATCACGTGAAGGAAAGAACTCAGAATTTATCCCCAGGACCAACAAACCTGTCTTTGTACCCAGAAACTGCCTGCTATTTGCTGAGTTCAATGCTTAAAAAGAACAAGCCACAAAGCTTCGATGTAGCCCAACTGGCAACGTGCTTGCCCAGAATACAAGAAGCCCTTGGGTTTGATCTCGAATACTGCATAAACTGGGTGTGGTGGTGGATGTCTGGAACCCTAGTACTTAGGAGGTGGTGGTGGAAGATCAAGAGTCCAACGCCATCCTTTGTTACCTATTGAGTAAGAGTAGCCAGCCAAGGCTACAAGAGACCCTGTCTAAAATTGGGAGCGGGGATACTTGTGCTGGCGTTTGTCACTTGATACCCTGCCCAGAATCTTCCACTGCTATCTGCCTCATCAGGTCTACTTCTCCAGCCTACCTGGTTCCCCCTTTCTCAGATCCTGAGTGTAGGTAGTCAGGACCTCCTTATGTCTGTATTTCTTCAGGGGTTAGTTCCGGGACTTACATATGCAAACTTTTAAGGACACAAATCTCAGGCTCAACTAACTTCTGAGGTAAGGTAGACATTCAAAGCTAAGCGGTTAATGAACACTTTTTTGACTCAGCAGTAGGAACTGGACATAGCTATAGCACATAGTGCTTTCCTCATGGCTAGTGATGTAACACTTTTGCTTAATTCTGACCAATTTTTTTCTGGTACAATTGCTGAGCCTTGGTTTAAATTTTGCCAGTTTTCCTCTCACTTTTGAAAGTTTTCCACAATACCCACCCCATCCACTTCCACCCCAATTTCTGGGTTTATGGGCGTTCTCCTGAAGACTTGAGTTTGGGAGTGCTCCCCTAATTTCCAGAAAAAAGATTGTAACTATGTAATTATTGCACATTTTCACTGTGTCCAGAACCTGATGTGTGAATGGGGACTTAGTCATGGTACTCTGGGTTCTATGACTATGTTTCATGACTTGGGAAAGAAAAATTTAAACTGCCACTACTTGTAGCTAGTGGTCCATGCACCCTTCATCCTCCTCCCTGCCCTCTCCTTGCTTTTCACACTTTTAGATATTCAGGGCAGGGTTTTGGGTGAGCTGGTTTACAGCAGGGCCTCCGAGAGTCTGGTTTCTGCATGCTCTGTGACCCTCCAGCTTCCTCCTGGTTTGTGAAAATCAGTTTATATACTACTCCTTAGAAAGCAGAGCTTTTATTTTCCAACCTTAAAAAGTCACACATGTCAGTTACCCTATTTTAAAAAAAATAGTTATGCAGGACATGGTGGTCCAAGTACATACAACACGACCTTCACGGAGCTCCCATGCCCTCTTAATAATGCTGGAACTCTAGCTTCCATAAGACCACGTTCATAGAAACAGAAATGCATTAAGAGCAACATGTTCTTTGAAGAACACTACCTGAAACACACAGCCAGTTAGAAATAACTTAAAGACTAATTTTTGTGTGAAATCTGGGCTGTTAGATGCCAGTGTTGAAAGAAAGCAAAACTTAAGAAGAAATATTAAGAGAAAGATTTCACACTAAGAAGTGTCTCAATTTCCCACCCAGCCCCAAAGGAAAAGATCATCATTGTCTTAGAGGTAGGTCGTGTTAATCAAGTTGTACCATAGAAACAAACTTTGGAAACCAGACGCCCAGACCAAATGCTGTTGGCACATAACAAGATGTAAATGAACATCTAGCCGGGCGGCGGCGGCGGCGGCGGCGGCGGCGGCGGCGGCGGCGGCGGCGGCGGCGGCGGCGGCGGCGGCGGCGGACGCCTTTAATCCCAGCACTTGGGAGGCAGGGGCAGGTGGATTTCTGAGTTCGAGGCCAGCCTGGTCTACAGAGTGAGTTCCAGGACATTCAGGACTACACAGAGAAACCCTGTCTCGAAACAACCCCCCCCCCCCCCAAAATGAACATCTAATATAGAAGGAGGAGGTCACAGCTCTAGGCTGCTCATTGGTTTTATGTGTTGTTAAAATGACAATGTCTCCACCTCTATGTTAGAGTTGACATTCTTGCTTTAACTTGCTTTCTAACTTGCTGTGTGACCCTATATGTCCTTTAACCTCTTCAAACCAGAACTTTCATAGCTTTAAAGTATTCTGGAGACATTCTGAAGGGCCCTCCAGTTCACAAAGGGAGCAGGGGAGGATCACAGAGTGAACCGAGAGATACGGCACAGACAGCATCATCTTCCTTAAAACCCCGGTGAACTTAAGACAAGTTCCTGAGAGTTCTTTCCTTACCTGAAGATATTTGAAAAAGTCCAAGCAGCAGCACAAAGAGATGAACGAGCCACATCAGCTGGAAACTGCAACCCATAGCTTCAGATGCTTTCGATAGATGGGGAAATCGAGGAATCTAGAGCCAAGGGAGCTTAGGCACCTCCTAGGCTCACAAAAATCAAGAAACAGAGCCGTAAAGAAGCCTGGATGGCATACACCAAGCAGATGCTAAAGATAATCTTATTGGTCCACAGAGATGGAAGAGAGTTTTTGAGTCTTTGAAGGTTGAATTTCACAACCTGAAAAAGAAACTAGTAAGAGTCTGTTGAGTCTCTTGCTGTGAGGTAAAAACTCCCCGTTATCTCTGTCTAGGATGAGTGAGAGTTCTTCACATCTGAGTGGCCTCTGAATCAGGGTGTGGCCATGAGGGTGGCCAACTCAAAGGTGGAGAGAACTCTAGGGGAGGTGACTTGTCCAGGCCTGTTCCGAGAACCAGCCACAGCTGGGTGAAAGGATTCTCCCTTCTTAGGGGGTGTGGCTAACATTAGAACACAGTGAGATGAGCCTCTCCCCCTCCCCCATTTCACATATAACAGCAAAAAGCAGAGAACCCTCACTAGCAGCCAGACCAAGAAAGCTTAGATTCCATTCTGGACACATTGCAGAAACACAGAGTGACTGGCAGAAGTATATTTGTCCAAGGCAATGTTTTAGTTAGGAAATGATTTCTTTATATCTTAAAACAGGAAACCAAGAATCTCAAACTCAGTAAGTCCTACAGGGATACGAACCAGCAGAGAAGTCTACCAGTAAAAAGGGAGGAGAGAGGGCACACGTTACAAACACCACTTATTTAGACTATGGAGTATTATGTGATGAGGCTTGCTTATCTTTTTTTATTTTTTCTTCCAGTAAGTATCAAAATTGAGAAATGAGAATGAATTACATCATGCCTACAGCTAGCCTGATGCTATCCCATAGCCAATCAGTAAGCTTGAAGAGACTCTGTCATCGGCCATTTCTTGATTAGAAAACCTCCGTCACCCTACAAAAATGTTTGCATCTAGGAAACACAAAAGAATCCCGGTGGTGATTTTCTAACAGTGCTGAAATGCCACAGCCCTGAGAATAAGAGACCACAAGAGACTGCTCTGAGGGCAAGTTACGAGTGTATGTATGTTTTTAAAGCAGTGAAGTTGGAGAGTTGGGGGCTGAGAATGTAGCTTAGTCAGTCAAATGCTTGCCTAACATGCAGGGAACCCTGAGTTCAACTCCCATCATTGTATAAACAGTGTGGTGGCACTGGAGAGGTGGGAGCAGAACAATCAGAAGTTCCTGATCATCCTGGGTCATACCACAAGTTTGAGGCCAGCCTGGCATATATGAGATCCTGTCTTTTAAAAAAAATTATATATATATATACATATATATATGATAAGGCTGAAGATAACGTGTTCTACTAAGGTGTCCCACAGTATAATAAATAGTAAATGCATTTACTTACTTGCTGAAGAAGATTCTTTTTCTTTTGTCTTAAAAATCAAAGGATGGGTCCGTGTGTATACAAGTGATCTCTCCTTGCTGTCTCTGGTTACTAAAACGGCAGGGGGCCGGAATTTCCCCTTTCCAAGTTCCCTTTACAAAAGCCTCAGAGGAAGCTCCCTTGCTCTTTGAGAGTGTGTTTGACTGGCCACCGAGGATGAACAAACTCGGACTTTGGGGTATCTAAGAAGAGGAAGAGGGGCAGCCACTAGCTCCGCCCGGACAGTGGAGTGTAAGCTGTCCTGGCTGTTTCCGTCATAGTCTCAAGTTCTGTTTCCATACTCAAGAGTTACTTTTTCCTACCCATGGTAAGACTACTATAGGAACAGGCTGTCCTGCTCATATGTAGTAGGCATTTTGGGGCATTCTGTGGGGGAGTATTTACTGTCTACTGGATCACCCTAACTCCATTTGCATCTTGTCCAAGCTCAGAGTATGCTCCTAGCAGCCATGGTGATTGGTCCGTTTCATTTCACCGTACCAAAGCTGGTGTAGCTCAGCGTGCAAAATGGAAGCGCGCTGGAGTGAAGAAGGTTCTGGTCCCCGTCATAGCTGCCACCAACAGATAGTTTTTCCGCCTTGGAATCCTATATATGGAATTTGGGAGGACCCAAGGACAAGTAATCAGCTTTGTTGAACAGTGACTCTCTCTCTGCACTTGTAGAACTGGGCATCTCTTTGCCTGAGCTTACAATTTTTACAGTTGGCTTCTGACCCACCTAGACCGTCCCTGTTGCCTTGAGGTGGAATACCCTTGGAAGTTCTGCACTCAAGCTCACTCCCCCTCCCTCCTCCCTCTTTCCCCTCCCTCCTCCCTCTTTCCCCTCCCTCTTCCCTCTTCCCCTCCCTCCTCCCCCTCCCTCCTCCCCCTCCCTCCCATTACCCTTTCCTTTTTCCTTTGCCTATTTTTTTCTTAAAAAGTGAACCAGACAGTTTCCTTTTTTTTTTTTTTTTTTTTTGTATTCACAACATATTATAATGATGATCTTGAACAAAAGGTCATGGTTTCCAGATTTTGCTGAAAAGGGAAACTTAATTCTGTTCATAAAACTACAGAGAAATGTCATGACTTGAGTGAGTAGTGGATTTTCCCTGCACCTTTTCTAGGGAGGACACAATTTTCAACTTTATGTACATGATTGTTTACTTTTAATAACTTTGTTGAGGTTAAATTATACTAAGAAAACAGCCAGACATGGGGCACATGAGTTTAATCCCAGCACTTGAGAGGCAGAAGCAGGCAAATCTATGAGTTCAAAGCCAGTGTGGTCTATAGAGTGAGTTCTGGGACAGCCAGAACTGCAGAGAAATGCTGTTTGAAAAACAAACCACACACACACACACACACACACACACACACACACACACACACACACCCGAGAGAGAGAGAGAGAGAGAGAGAGAGAGAGAGAGAGACAGAGAGAGAGAGAGAAACTATACCTTTAAAATATTCAGTTGGATACACACACAAGCAATCACCAGTGAAGATAGTGAACACCGGTATATCTCCACTAGCATTTCCATGGGGTCTGAAATTGCCCCCTCCTGCCTCTCGCCTCTCCTTGTCTTCTTTCTCTATTGATTTGTTTGCACATTTAGAACCGTATATCAATATAATTACACAGAATGCTCTCTTTGTCTGCTGTCCTAGCCCGGGTATTTTAAGCATAGCTTGTGAGGACACATACACACCCCCACCCCTTTTGAATACGGGAAGGGATTTGGCCACTCGAAGGCTCTGCAGGAGGTTGGGGTTCACACTGCTACAGAACCTCTCCCGAGTCTCCAGCTTATTTCTTTGGGGTGAGGGGTTCCTTGAAGGCTCCTCAGATGGCCTGTTTGTCCTTTAAAGGCACCCCATCCTAAGCTTCAGGGATTCCCTTCAAGGAGCAGTTTAGGATGGAGAGCAAGACCCAGGGTGTGAGGGAGGAGGAACAGGTTGGAATAAGGCAACTAAATGTCTCCTTCTAGAATTTTCTTTACTGCTGTGTGTGTCCAGAAGTCTTCTAGAAACAGGAACGAGAGCGGACTTACAGCGGTGGATCGAGGTTGATTAGTTCAGGCCGTGGGGCACAGGGGGAGTGAAAAAAAATTACCCGACAAAACAACCACTGTTCTTGTGTTTGCTCTCCCCCGAAGGCTGCGTTCTCCGTGGCCAAGGAGTGGCTGTGGTTGGAGCATGGAAGGCCATTTGCAAGTTCGGGATATGAAGTGGGTTTGGGGAGCTGGGAGGGCTGCCCGTCCGGTGGGGGAATCCAGCAAAGTACGAATGCAGCAAAGGAAGCCATTTGCTAGGAAGTCACCAGAGAAGATTTTAAAATGTACTGGCAGGTCTCTACCAAAGGTTGGGAAGCCCTGGCCTGTGGAATCGAGCAACAAGGACTTTCCCCACTGTCTTTCTCTTCTGCTTCGAAGGGTTAAGCTTTTCCTATCATTCAGATGCCAGTTCCTCAAGAGTCTCTGTCACCAATCCTCCCTGTCTGTTTATTCACTGGAATTACTGCTCACTTCTTAAAATTAGGATGCATACATAGCTAAGTTTTGCTTTTTCACATATATATATTTTGTTTGTTTGTTTCTTGCTTTTTTTTTTTTCCCCCGAAACAGGATTTTTGTGTGTGTGTGTGTGTGTGTGTGTGTGTGTGTGTGTGTAGCCCTGGCTGTCTTGAAACTAGCTTTGTAGACCAGGCTGGCCACAAACTCACAGAGATTCCCTGGCCTCTGCCTCCCGAGTGCTGGGGTTAAAGGCATGCACCACCACCACCATGCCAATACTTTTCTTTATGGCTTTTATATGGTCACAAAAGCGATGCTTAAGACTACTGACATAAAGGCTAATCTCGGCTGTAGAAGAGCTTCCCATCTTGAGGAAGATTTGGGCAATCTGGGTGCTGTGGTCCAGCCGAGAGGACATACAACTAGTGAGCTGCTCAGATATCAGCTCAGTCTTCCTGAATGGTCCGCTTAGCAGCTGCTTTTGGATTTCCACGTCTCTGTCCCTGGCTTTCCAGTTTTCATACTCTCTGAGTTTATTCTGAGGAGTTTATGCAGGGTCTATCCTGTGCTTTGTTCTCCGTTGGCCCTTGCTGCTGTTTTCTGTTAGTCTCTGCTAGAGAGTCCAACCCTTCCCCCAAAGCATATTAACTACTTACTTCCTGTTAGTGTACAGTGTCTGTTCATGTTCTCTAAGCCTTAGCCAGCACTCATAACACATTCAGGTCGATGCAGTGTCACAGCTTTGTTTAACTGTTCTGTTTTCTGATCATAAGTGAATCTGTTCTTTCTTAAAACAGTTTTAACTATAATCTGGTCAGAGAGCAGCTGGACACCAGGGCCTCTTACTTTTATTGTATCAAATTAGAAGTTAGCTTATTGTGTAAGTGTCAATGTATGTGAACATTTGGAGTCACGTTAGTAGTTAATAAGGCCAGCTTTTTAAGAAAGGATATAAAATGACCCCCTTGTTTTAAAATCATGTGCATACCATAAAGACTGCTTAATATATATATAATATATATAGACTGATATATATATGTATTTATACACACATACACATATATATATATATATATATATACACACATACATATATCACACACGCACGCACGCGCACACACACACACACACACACACACACACACACACACACAGGTTACCCCTCTGGTTTCTATTTTTTTCTAAAATGTAGTTTCTATTTTTTTTCTAAAATGTCTTTACATGTAATATAGAAAAAAATATTCTAAAAGATGCAAGCCAGGTGTGATGTTGCAAGACTAAAATTCCAGCATCCTAAAGGTAGAGGCAGGAGGATCACGAGTTTGAGACCAACCTAGTCTCAAAAACTAAATCAAAATTTAATTTTCCGTAGCCGGGCGATGCACGCCTTTAATCCTAGCACTTGGGAAGCAGAGGCAGGTGGATTTCTGAGTTCGAGGCCAGCCTGGTCTACAGAGTGAGTTCCAGGACAGCCAGGGCTACACAGAGAAACCCTGTCTCAAAAAAACCAAACCAAACCAAACCAAACCAAAAAAACAAAACAAAACAAAAAACCAAAACAAAAACAAAAAAAACAAAAAAAAAAAAAATTTTTTTTTCCTTCATCTTTCCTTCATCTCTTTCCTTACTCAGAAAACTCCTTGTTCCTCTTCTGAGAGGCACTTCTAATTATTTAGTTTGATACTTATCCTTCCAAGCAATACACACACAGACACACACACTGCTTGATTAACATATATTCACCATCCTATGATTTATCAATTTATTCTTAATAAAAATGTTCCTAAACTTCACGTGACGCCTCCTTTATTATTTTTGTGATTAACAGGTTTATTTATTCAAAAATAGTCATCAATGCCAGTTCAAGTTTCCTTCCCAGGTCTTTCCCTTTTTTCTGTTTTGAAAACATATCAAAAGAGGGGAGAGTTTCCCAGCATAGCTCCTAAAAGTGAGTTCTTGGGAGTTGGCCTGAAATTAGGGCAGACATTTGCTGATCTTAAGAAGCCAAGGCAGGATCTTTGATGTGCGTTGGGGTCGCCGTACAGAAGCAGATATTCCGTTTAAGCACAAGGCCCGATTTGCGCCTTTCGAGAGATGATTTATATGGAGCTGGGTCGAGGGTACTGGGGAGAGTGGCCAGCGGCGCAGGCGTATACTCGGAACCCGACATCTGGGCTCAACGCCGCCATTGCTACCTTAGGGTTTTAAATAAATCCAGAGTCATAATTTAGGGGAAAGAAACGGATAGTTCCTCTCTAAGTTCCCGTATGAAACCCTTCTGTGGAGAGCACGCAGAACCGCGGCCAGACTACAGTTAGAACTGGTGAGCCCTCGTCGCTCTGGGAGGTGGGGACCAGGCTCTGGCGGTCCAACGGTCCGAGGGGGCAGAACCCTGGCAGGGCGAGCACCGGGCTCACCCCAGCCCGGCTCGTCTCGGCCCACAGGCAGCGCAGATCAGCTCCCCGGCTGATGCCCGAGACTCGGGCGCCTCCAGCACCGCCCCTTCCTCCTTCCGTCCGGTGCGGAGGACGCAGGAGGACGCAGGAAGACGCAGGAAGACGCAGGAAGACGCAACCTCGCCGGAAGCCGCTGTGCGCCAGTGACCCGCCCGCCCGGAGCCCGGCCCGCGGCTCCGCCCCTGTTCGTCTCTAGGCTCGGGTGCCCTCACCAGGACTCCAGTGCCCGCTACCCCGCCTCCAGCTCGGGCAAACCAGCATTCGGCTGTGGACCATCCCGATCCCGCCCCACGCTCTCAGCAGGTACAGCCGGACTCCATGAGCCATTGTCCTCCTTGCTGACCCTGGTACCCACTCGGCCCCACTCTCACCTCCAGACTGGTTGCCAGGCCAGTGCCCTCAAAGTGGCCATCAAGACTTTCCTGAGTGCATCGCGGTCTTCCCATCCCTCATCTCCTTTCCCTATTCCTCCTTCTACCCAGGCCAGGAAAACAAATGGGAAGTCTGGAAGTGTACTTCAGTTTTGATTGTGTAGTTTGATTGCTATGTCACCTGTGAAGGTTTAGAGTGGGTTAAGGAATAATGACGCCTGAAGGGTGAGTCTGGGGCAGCGTGGATGCATGTGCCAAGGAGAAAATGAATTTCAAAGAGAAAAGACACTGGCTACTTCCTCGGTGGGTTCTCACACACTGGGGGAGAGCCATAGAGAGCCTCAAAAAGGGAACCTGGAGCATTGGGAGGAGAAGATGGGGGTGTTAGCCCTTAGTTCTCAGAGGTCGACAAAGCTTGGGCTTCAAAAACCTGGGCCAAAACAGGACCTTGGAGAACATTTACAGTCTTAGTCTTCCTCCCCCACAGATGGGACACAGCTCCAGTGTGTGAGGCTTGTTAATGGTCGCACAGCTAACACAAGGGCGTACAGAACTCTAGTTCCTAGCCTTTGTTTATACATTAAAAAAAAAACTGTAGATAGCGTAAATCAGGATCCGGCTTTTCCGTGCTCGGTCTATCTTTATGCTTACTGCTTCTCCAGATCTCTGCTGGCCTGTGTCCTAGTCCTGAGCAGTGTGACTAGGTGGATTGTGGAGGCCCTGGATTTGAACTAAACCTAAAATAGCGTTTAGGGGAAGAAAGGCAGAAAGGTGGGAGGAGCTTGAGCTGAGGGCAAGGGCGAGCTAGTCTTTTTGCCCCAAGAGTGTTTGACCCGGTTCATGGGGTGAATGGAGTGGGCAGACACCGGAGCACTCTGAACCTGAATCACAGGCAATGGGTGCGTAGAGTGGGAAATGCGTACACTGAGAAGCCAGTGCTTTACAAGGATTTAGTTTGTGGTGGGAATCTCCTTTGCAATCCAGTACTATAGAACTCATAACCATACAGAAGATAAACAAGGCGCTGGAGAGATGGCTCAGCAGTTAAGAGCACTGGCTGCTCTTCGAGAGGGCTCAGGTTCAGTTCTCAGCATCCACATGGCAACTCACATTGCTAGTTCCAAGGGGCCCAGCCTCCTCACACAGATTCACATGAAGGCAAACAACTAGAGTGTGTAAATAAAACTAAGTATAAATAGAGTATGTAAATAAAACTCAGTCATTTAAAAAATTTTAAATATTGCTGGTAAAGGGAAGATTGCTTATAGAACTGGTTGTTGATGAATAATAAAAATAATCACAATGTTGTGCTCACTATGTACTCTATGGAAATTCATTTATTTATTCCTCATAACACATCTGGGTTTTGCCATTATCACTTTACCTGAGCCCAAAGTTAAGGCCAGGGTTGAGGCCCTGTAACGTAATATGACGCATTCTGACAGCGAACTAGAAGATCGAGGTTCCACGGTGTACATTTTGGTTGTGTAAACTTAGCTTCGCTGAGCTTCTGATTCCTCATCTGTAAACAGCGGTATAGTGTCGCTCTCCACCCAAAGCCAAATCTCAGCTGATGGAGAAAATGGCAAGCCTGGCTTGACTTGTAGGACTTAATGGGCTGGTCACTCCTCGAGAGTCTAAGACACAGTTGGAGACAAGCTTTGGATAGAGTCCCTGCCTGACCCGTTATCTATCGAGTAGCGGGTACTTAAGGAGCTAAGGAGCGTCGGAGGCGGCATCATCTCCATGATGGTTGACTTAGACAAACTTAAGACGCACGGGCAGCAACTCTCCCATAGAACAGGGTCGAGGATTGAATGGGCTAGGCTTAAGACAGCACCTACAGGGAGAGTGTAGATTTTTGTTTTCTGATTCATCTTCCTCTGTCCCTCTCCAGGAGTCTCAGTTGCCCCATAAGACCACCTGCCGCTAGTTCAGCATGGGTGGGGGCATGATTGAGAGGTACGTGGCAGCCATGGTGCTGAGCGCGGCTGGAGATACCTTGGGCTACTTCAACGGGAAGTGGGAGTTCCTTCGGGATGGGGAGACGATACACCGGCAGTTGGCCCAGATGGGTGACTTGGAAGCCATAGACGTGGCACAGTGGAGAGTCAGCGATGATACCATCATGCACCTGGCTACAGCGGAAGCCCTCATGGAAGCCGGCCAATCCCCGGACTTGCCTAAACTGTATTCCCTACTAGCTAAACATTACCGAGACTGCATGGGAGACATGGATGGCCGGGCACCAGGTGAGCGCCAGCCGCTGAGAGGTTCCGGAGGATGGAGAAGCAGGCCCAAGGGAGACACTAAGACTGTAGATCGAGAGTAGGGAGTAGAGTGAGCCTATTATCCACACTTTGGAGGACTTTGATTTCAAAACCAGCCCAGGCTCCGTAGTGAGATTCTGTTTCAGAAAGTCAAAAGAAGAAAAACCTGTTGTGAAGTATTTCAATATAAATGAAACAGAAACTAGTGTGGATTTGAATTCTTGTACCTTATTTACAGTGCCACATTTACAGTTTTGTGAGTTGTGCAGATGAGTAGTTACTGATATGGAAAGGATTTATTGATGAGATAGGGGGAAAATAGGTTTCAGAGCATGTTATGAAAATAACTTGAAAGCACCAGAGTTTTCTGGGTGGGGTGCATATTTGAAATTTCAGCACTTGGGAGGTGGAAGCAGGAAGATGAGAGTATGGGGAAATGTGGGAGGTGCTGTGTTTAAGTGTGAGGACCTGAGTTCAAATCCCCCCCCAGAACCCACATAAAATGTTAACATATGTAACCCCTGTGCAAAAAGCTTGCTGGTCCCTAGCCTCCCTCTAGACCCTGCATCAAGGGACTGAGAGAGAGAGAGGGACAGATAGGACCCCAGCAATCTGCTGTAGCCTCTGCATGCCCAGGGACATGTATGCAAACACCATACACACAAAGAACAATTGCTTGTCTCCATTGAGAGAGGTCTGGAAGCGAACACATAAATATGTTCATAATTCTACTTAAATTACAGAAGTAATCCTTATAATTTTCCTTCAGTTTGTATTTTCTGCATTTTTGATGAACAATTACAAAGAAAACCTTTTAAAAATTATTATTATTATTTTAAAAAGTGGAGATCCTCTTTTGGTTCCAGCTCTGCTCACAGTGTCTGTGACTCATTTGGGGGACTTGTTGTGGCCCCTAGGGGTCACCAGGTTTGGGTCACCTTTTCTTTGCCCATCTGACTAACACTCCTTTCCTACCCAAGCCCTCTTCCTGGATTATTCCATTAGATAACTGACATTTTCTCCTGGTGATTCTGGTTACTAGAAGTTGAAGCGTACGTCATTACATCCGGTGTGTTTTTGGAAATGCTCTTCTTGGCTTGCAGATGGACATCAGCTGTGGTCCCCATGTGCTCTTTTCTCTGTGCATTGCATCCCTTGTGTCTGTGTGTCCTTATGCTTCTTGTTAGTCTGGATTGGGCTTCACCCTGGTGGCTCATTTTAGCTTAATCACCTTTGAAAGGCCCTGTCTCCAAATTAAGCCACTGGGCATTAAGATTTCAACACATGTATTTGGACTTCAATATGAATACAGTTCAGCCCAAATAACTCCTGGTTGAAGAATGCCTCAGTCCCTCCCCACACCCCCAATCCCAACGACTGACTCCAAAGGCCCATCCCTGTTCATCCTGTCTTAACATCTGCTATCTACTTAGGCTTTATTTGCCTACCTGTGTCAGCCACGGATATGGTTTATAAGCTTTGCAATAAGGGGGCAAGTAGTATTGCATCCCACAGAGCGCTGCTGCTGTTTCTCGACTACCCTCCACTACAATAGGTCAGTGGTCAGGCCTCTCTAGAACACTGTCATGCAGGGGAGAGCCGCAGTCTATTGACCTGATCTAAGCCCAGTGTTCCTTCTGGAACTTCCAGGCTCTTTCTCATAGTCAGGAACCCCAATAGGCTCTTATTAGACGCACTGAGGGCTTCAGCTGTGGAGACAATGTGTGTGTTCATGGCCACTCATTGGCTGGGTCTGGGGTCTTGATTATGTTTCCTAAGTTAAGAATCTTAACTTATTTAGAAAGGAATAATATGTGGTAGTGCACATCCATGACCCCAGCACTTAGGATGCAGAAGCAAGAGAATTACTATGAGTTTGCAGCCAGCCTAAGATACACAGAGAATTCCAGGCCGGTCTGGTTTATATGAAAGGCTGGTCTTTCAAAAATAAAAGCAAACACAGCTACCTTTTGAGCTGCTGTGAGTTCTCTAATAACGAGTTCTCTAATAAATGCACAAGGCTTTCCATGTGCATGTGAATGTGTATGTACCTATGTATATATATGCTTTGTTAATTCACAAGATCACACTGAGGATTATATATATATATGGGCTGGGGTTTGAAGTGAGGGGCCAATCCCCATCATGTGTCCATGGCTCTCCGTTTGTTTCAGAGAAACTTGGGAGTCTTTAGTTCTGTATTCACACTGAGTCCTTTGTTTCAGTGACTCTGATCCCTTGCTCTACCTGACTCACTCCTAGGTGGTGCTTGTATGAAGAATGCCATGCAGCTGGAGCCCAACAGGGCTGATGGCTGGAGGATTCCCTTCAACAGTCATGAGGGTGGCTGCGGGGCTGCCATGCGCGCCATGTGCATCGGGCTGAGGTTCCCTCACCCCAGCCAGCTGGATGTGCTGATCCAAGTGAGCATTGAGAGCGGCCGGATGACCCACCACCACCCCACAGGCTACCTCGGGAGCCTTGCGTCAGCTCTTTTTACAGCATATGCCGTGAATGGCAAATCACCATGGCAATGGGGAAAAGGGCTGATGGAGGTGCTGCCGAAAGCCAAAAAGTACATCACCCAGTCAGGCTACTTTGTGAAGGAAAATCTTCAACACTGGTGAGTCTCTAGGTGTGTGTCCCAGCTGACATGTGAGTGGCACACGCACCGTGCATGTACCTAGGTTTCAGAGGTCACAGCTGCCATCACAGGTCTCACAAACCTGACCCCTCCGGGGCATCTGCTAAGGATTTCAAGTTCCTTTCCATCCAGGGTTGTCTGTCTGAAGCACCTGTGGTCCCCTCTTAAGTCCTGTTCTGGATTCTGGCTTTCTGTAATTGTTATGACCAGCCAATGCTGAGATGAACTTTTCTTGGTTACTTCCAACTTCACCGAGATTTCTTTTTCCGGTATTGCTCTGAAACAGTATTTCAAAACCCTTGGCTGGAATACCTAAGAGAGGGTTCTCCAGGAGCCAGGAAGTTGTAAGGCCATCTGCTCCGTTTTATGGCTTACTCTACATCATCTTCCTTAGAAGAAACAAGGCTCAGAGGCTCTTACTGACGTTAACCATGGTTGTGATATTCCAGAGTTTTCCCTGGAGAAATGAGAAGTTGCTCTCTGCCCAGAAAAACAAATCTTTAGTTTTTGTCCCATAGCCCAGCTCATGTCTTCCTTCCCAAGCAACTGCATCCACACCTGGTTAATGTGGATGACGTCTGTCTCAGTCAGGGTTTACTGCTGTGAACAGACACCATGACCAAGGCAGCTCTTATAAGGACAACATTGAATTTGGGCTAGCTTACAGGTTCAGAGGTTCAGTCCATTATCATCGAGGCGGGAACATGACAGTGTCCAGGCAGGTGGGACAGAGAGTTCTACATCTTCATCTGAAGGCTGCTAGCAGAATACTGGCTTTCAGGCTGCTAGGATGAGGGTCTTAAAACCCACAGTGACACACCTACTCTAACAAGGGCACACTTCCTAATAATGCCACTCCCTGGGCCGAGTTTATACAAACCATCATAGTAAGAACTATATGGATGGCTTGTGGAGTTAATTTAGATTGTTTTTCCATATAAATTTATGACACTAGTGTGAGGAGTTGAAGTCATTCTGGACTTTTCACTATTTACACATCTACCTGGTGTTTTTCTATATAGCTTTTGACATTAGTTTTTTGTTTTTTTAATTGATTTCTCCTCCACAGGTCCTACTTCGAGCAAGAATGGGAAAAGTACCTGGAAATTAGAGGAATTTTGGACGGCAATTCAGCTCCCGTCTTCCCGCAGCCGTTTGGTGTGAAGGAAAGGGATCAGTTCTACATCGACGTGAGCTACTCTGGCTGGGGTGGCAGCAGCGGACATGATGCCCCCATGATTGCCTATGATGCCCTCCTGGCTGCAGGGGACTCCTGGAAGGAGCTCGCACACAGAGCCTTTTTCCACGGTGGAGACAGTGATTCCACAGCAGTCATTGCTGGCTGCTGGTGGGGCGTTATGCACGGTTTTAAAGGAGTAAATCCTTCTAACTATGAGAAGCTCGAATACCGGAAACGGCTAGAAGAGGCCGGAAGAGCTTTGTATTCTCTCGGGTCAAAAGAAGACACTATACTTGATCCCTAGGGAGAGGGTGGTTTGTTTCTGGCTGTTTCTTTCCCTGTATCCCTGACGCTCAGTCTCTTCAGCTTTTCCAGAGTCAAGAATTCTAATTTTGTGTTTGAAGAGTTCTGAGCTAACACTTCCCTTGGGTGCGTTTAGCCCCACCTTCCCACACTCACTCTCCCTGAGTTCCTCTCTTGTGTGTGAGAATCTTTTTATTTCAGTGGATGGGGTCAGCTTTTCCCATTCAGAAACCTTATAACCTTGTATTCGAATCTCTGTTTTTATCATGGAACTGTTGTAAATGCTTTGTTTGACTTTTCCTTGACTGGGTCGCCCACCTACCTTGAATAGGCTAAGACAGATTTGAGTGTGAGGAGTTTATTTGGGAGGTAATTTCAGGAAGCACTGGTAGGAGACTAGGGAAGTGAGACAAGAAGGGAAGGGTCTCCACACTGGGTATGTGAATGAACAGGATTGCCCATGGTCATCTGGGGTGTAGTCTGTCTGGGTCCCCTGCCAAGGCACTCTTCAGAGCTGTTCTGGTGAGAGGCCATGCCAGTTTTGAGTGTGTATCCAATAAGTTTTACCTGATTGGTTAAGGCCCACCCCGCAGGGATGCTTGTTAAGTCCCTGGTGTTGCAGATTTGATTTATTGTCTGTATTATGTTTATTGGGTTCCCAGAATTACATGGGAATTTGAAAGTCTGCATGATAAATAAAGTTGCCCTGCTGCCAATGTCTGGGCAGGGAGATAGAAGTGGGACTTTTAGGATTCTCTGGCAAGAAATGTAGGAGGGGGAGAAAATGGAATCACCGTGCTGGAACAGGAAAAAGATCCAGCCTTAAGGCTGCAGAAAAGAAATCACACCAATCATGAAAAAGCCAGGGAAGAGTGGCCCCCAGCCCCCTCTCCTCCATTGGCTCTAGGCCAGCAAAGATGGAATATAGATCTTAGTAAGTAATAATTCAGGAGTATCAGAGGGGAGGCATTAGCAATGTGGAAGTTTGGGAGTGGACCAGTCATTTTGCTGATTAAGGCATATTAAATATAAGGCTGTGTGTGTGTGTGTGTGTGTGTGTGTGTGTGGTGTGTATTCAAGAATCCAGAGCATTGGGGCTGGGGAGATTAATCAACTATAGCAACACCCTGGGTCCTCTCAGCTTGCTTGTGTGCAAACCAAATGTGAATGTCTTCACATAAGGACTCAGGTGCTTGCAGTGGCAAGTTATTAGGCACGAGAATAGAAGGGCAGAGTGGAGATCTTGAGAGCATCTATGTTAGTTACTGTTCTGTTGCTGTGGAGAGACACCGTGACCACAACAACTCTTACAAAGAAAAACATTTAACTGGGGCCGGCTTACAATTTCAGAGGCTCAGTCCATTATCATCATGGTGGGAAGCATGGCAGCACACAGGCAGGCATGGTGCTGGAGGAGGAGCTGAGAGTTGTACATCTGGATGTGCAGGCGGCCAGAAGAGAGATCCTGGGCTTAATACAGGCTACTGAAATGTCAAAGCCCATCTCCCAGAGACATACTTCCTCCAACAAGTCCACACTGCCTAAACCTTCTAATCCTTTCAAATAGCACCACTCCCTGATGACTAAGCATTCACCTATATGAGCCTATGGGGACCATTCTTATTCAAACCACCACAATCTGCTGGCTGCTCTACATCTAAATGTACTACCTTCCTCTACCCCTCCCATTCATTTTTGACAAGGCCTCTAGCCTAGACTGTCTCTTAACTCCTCTAGAAACTGAAGGTGGTCTTGAACTTGCGATCTACCAGCTTTCACCTCCAAGTGTTGGGAACACAAACATTCAACATCTCGCCCAGTTTCTTTGGCGCTGGGGATCAAACCTAGACCTTTGTCATGCTAGGCAGACATTTCATGAGCTGAGCTACATCCCAGCTCTGTTACTTTAAACCATCATCTTCTTGTCCTTCCCTTTTTCCTCCTCCCCCTTTCCCTCTGCTTTTTGAGACAGGGTCTTAATATGAGCCCTGCCTGGCCTGAGACACTTTGTGTAGACCAGGCTGGCCTCAAAACTCACGGAGATCTGCCTGCCTCTGCCTCCTGAGCTGTGATTAGAGGTATTCGCCACCAAGTCCACATCCTTTGTTTGACTTGCGGCCCTCTCTGGCCCTCTCGGCTGGGTTTCTGCAGTCCAAGATGCAGACCCTTAGGAGATGCTGTTAGCTGTTCTCAGTACTTGCCTATCACGACCCTTAACCCATTGTGTTACCTCTGTTCTCTGCGCAGGCACACAGTAGCACTTGATAAGTGACTATTGCTAGGTAACTTCCCATCCCTCATAACTCTCTTTCCGGTTACCTTTACAAGTGGCAAGCTGACTGTTTTGAACTGCTAGTTGTCTTCCAATGAGTGTCGTCTCCTTTAGAACTCGATGCTGCTTTTTTCTTTCTCCTTCTGGTAAGTTCTGTCTCAGCCTTCAAGATGCTGATGAACAGACCTTTTGAAATGAAGCCAGAACTTAGCCTCCCTTTCCTCGTTTCACCCACAGCGCTCATCCACAGCTCTGTGCCCATCCTGAATCCTCTTGGGAGGTGGCTGGGTATTTTCCTGGTCAGTCTCAAGGACACCCTGCCTAGCAGAGGTCTGACTACTACAATTAACTCCATATGGTCACTTCAGTCTTCCAGGAGGAGGCTTCCTCACCTGGCTCACTGCCAAGGATGGGGACAGGCACCCTGCCCTGCCTGCCCCCCAACACACACACACACACACACACACACACACACACACACACACACAGAGTACAACCACAGAACTTGGACTCCTGTGATTTCTTCTTCAGTTTCCTGGCGTTTACTAGGTTTGTGGGAAGTATGACTCATCACTATAGTCTGGGTTTTACTATTCCCAGTCTTTAGGTTTCTTTAAATGTGGGGAAGTACAGGAGGTTTATAGACATCATCTGCTGAGAGCTGGGGTAGGGCTTTAACCACTGAGACAAGAGAAGACCCTAAACGTTCTGTCTGTATGCCAGTTTTAACTTCATCACAGGCACACTGGGAAAGCCCAGAAGTTCAGAGTTCTCTTTTCAACCCCACCCCCACCCCCATCCTCCAATATCACTCTGACCCTGGAAAGCAGGGAAAGGGAGGGAAGAGGAAGAGGAAGGATGAAAAGAGAAAGATGATCAATTCGATGCATAAAGTCCAAGCAAGTCAGTGCAAGTGTGGTCCCAGCACAAGCCTGTTTTATTTACCCATTGACCACGTGTGCTGAAATCCAAGGCAGTCCCAGGTGGACAGAGCTGTCCTGATGGTGCTTCATTTGCTTTCTTTACTGCTAGGGGAACAGTTCCTTCTGAGACCTGCAAAATTAGCATCGTGTTCTCTATTCCCTAACCACAGTCAGCACCCCATGCATCCTTCCTTTGTTAACAGCTTTGGAACTGCTGCAGGGTAGGACTGAAGCCTACCAACCCAGCTCATCCAGATGATACCTCCCATCACCACCACACCACCACCACCACCACCACCACCATCACCATCATCACCATCATCACCAGCAACCAAACGAATGCATAGTGGGGGCAGAGACTCTTGTCTATGCAAAGTCACCGGATGAGAGCAAGCTGGGCTTTAGGCCCAGATTTGACTGTGAGACCTGGGTTAAATTCTGAAATGTTTCCTACTCCTACACTACCCGGCACTTTTTGCAGCAGACACTCCCTGTTTCCCAGAAGACACCAGCTGCTTGACCTCAAATCTCATGCGCTGATGCCCTGTACATGGAAGTAGCATCAGATCCTCAGGTTGAGGGTTCCACCCCACAAGGCTGCTCACTTCACATAACCTTCACAAGTCCCAGATTGACCTGAATGTCTGTCTCATGACTGTAAGCCAAACTTCCCACAACTTCCTTCTCATGGCCAAAAGCGCCAGGCAGCTTGTACATCTCAGACACCTCTCGCTTTGCCAGACGGCTGCAGCTGAGGAGCAGAGAGGGGAGGTACACGGGGCACTTACAGAGTCCTTTGGTTTCTCCCATCTGCAAAGCTGTGGACTGACATTTGCATTTATTAATAGAAGACGGAACTTCTATCCAGAAGGTTCCCTAGCACAGCCTTCATTCCCTATGTTGGTCCATGCTAGCAGGAGTAGTTAACGTGTACCCACAGGGCTGACTGTGTTCTCTTCCTATACATATTCTATCTGAAAGACATTTAAGTTGGGCATGGTACTCCACACCTGTGATCCTACCATTCACAGGTGTGAGGCAGAAGCAGGAAGATCACTATAACTTTGAGGCTAGCCTGGGCTACACAGACTTTGAGGCTAGCTTGGGCTACATAGTGAATGTAAGATCATTCTGATCTACATAATGAATTTCAGCCAAGCCTAGGCTATATACTCTCAAAACACCTCTGCCCACCTCCCAAGCTTATTTAAATAAAAACTTCAAGTTCATATTAACAACTGATGGGTGGGAAGTGGCCGGAACTGAGAGGGTGAGACTAATAAAGGCAATTGTTGAACATGGACTTGAGGAAAAAAAAAAAAAAAAAAAAAAAAACCTCACTCCAACAGGATGACCTCTGCCAGAGTCAGCCCAGTGGGTGTGACATGAGGTTAAGGTGAGCTTTCTGGGTCCCCCAGCCTTGAATGTGGGAGCCCTGGGAAGCTGGTGCTTTTTTCTTCCTTCGGAGACATGCTGCTAGCCATGCATCTAGAACTAAGGAAGGCATGCTCTGATACTGTGCAGAAAACTGCTTCCAGGCAGGTCCTCTGGGCTTCACATCATCAGGACTAAGGGAAGGTAGGTGATGTTGCCTGCCTGGGGACTGCTGGAGATGGGGGATGATGTACCCCATACTGAGTGGATAAAGATGTGGTCCCTGGAGTCGGCTCTTCAGACTAAAACATTGCTCTGCTACTTTGTGCAGACATAGTAGTTAACCTGGTTCCACCTTTATTTCCACATGTGTACAGTGGAGACACAGTGGAGACAATGATGTCACCTGCCTTGTGGATTGTGTGTTTTGCATGCAGTAGTAGTATCTGATGGATGACACTCAAGGGAAGAGTAGTGATGTGAAACTGCTGTGTCACGGTAGAGACATCTCCTTTAAAAGTGTGTCTGGTGTCTTCTTTCTGCCACTTTAAGCCAGTTTCTTCCACTGCTTGGGAAATTTTTTTGATTCAACACACAGGACCCGCTGGGTTTTGTTTCCTGAGGGTGTCACTTAGTTCTCTGCCTTGCAGTTTTGCATCACCAAACAGAAGCCTACATGCAGAGAGTCACAATTGTTACTTTGAGAACAAACATCAGTCATAGAATTTCAACACCAAACTCTCATTTTAAAGCTACAACCAGTTCTCAGCCTCTGCCTAGTTGGAGCCTTGGAGTCATTGGGGGCCTCAGTACGTTTCTATTCCATAAACCCCAACCTTTCCCCTGTGATATTTTGTTTGGAGAAATGCAGCACAGGTCTCTGTCTATTTTGGGGGGAGCGTAAAACGGAAATACTGTTTTAAAAAATGAAAGTTGTGGCTGGGGATGTAGATTATTTTCAGTTGTCAGCAGTGGCCCGGGTATAAAATAGAAGGGGGTCTAAAATTACATGGTGTGGTACAAAAATCATATGATGCTTTTGTTCTCCATAAGACTTTAGATTGTGTGAAGCAGTTTCACTGCGTTCCTGTTACTAACTTGTCTTAGTCCAAGACAGGACTTCCTTTCCACTCTCCAAGTTATAGGAAGTAAACTTATTGCCAACAGAGATACCATAAGCCTAGGGTGCATTTTAATCAGTTCCCCAATGCCCAGGAATGCTGTCCCCTGTATGTGTCACACTTGCACAACAGCTCAGGGACTCAGAGAGCAGCCAGCCCTTGTGTTATACACAAGGGACACATGATTCAGTGGGTTAAAGCATTGAAAATAAATCCTCCTGTTTCTGGGAAAGAAGAGGTGGAAAGGCTGGATTAGGGCCCAGATTCATCTGGCCAGTTCCCTACTGTTTCAGAATGCTGTGTTCCCTGCCTAGTCTGCAACTGCTCTTGAGAGACACTATCAAGAAAGATGAACTGGGTCAGTTGGAGATGGCTCAACTGTCCCTGGCTGTGCTCACTTGTGCCTCTGTGTGTGTGTGTGTGTGTGTGTGTGTGTGTGTGTGTGTGTGTGTGTACGAGCTCACATGTAGGACATACAGGGTATCAGGAGTGAAGACTCCAATGTCATAACCTCAGCTCAAATTGGAGAGGAAGCTGGGGGAAAATAGCCTCCTGAGTGCTGTAGGATGGGTGCATTTGGGGTTGGACCCCAAAACTTTATGACGTGATTTAAGCACCCTGAAAACAAAAATAAGGAAGCTCTAAGATACTTTCATTAGCTTGAAAAGCAGTGTTTGAAAGGTTTGTGGGGCTGGAGAGATGGCTCAGTGGATACAAGTGCTTCCACTAAACCTGATGATGTGAGTTCGATCACTGGGTCTCAGAAGATGGAAGTGTAAGGGTCCATGATTTGCAGAAGAATGACACCCCAGACTCAAATAGTATGTAAACACAAAGAGTGTTTTATTCTGTGTAAATCTAGCATGCTGGTGACTCCCATTACCAAGATGGAAAGACAACCAAGTGAGTTTGCAGGCCTGATAGGAATCCCGGGGTAGATGAACTTTATCTCACTCTATCTTTAGTCATTCTGGAACCATTATTGGGCGTTAAGGCTGGAACCTGGGTTTTTTTCTGTTAGTAACTGACTTACCTGGGCTGGCCTGGACTTGCCCAGTTCTTAGACCTAGTCTCCTTAACTGCCAATTTGAACCTTCCCTTAGAATCAGCCTAGCTGCTGGGCGGTGGTGGCGCACGCCTTTAATCCCAGCACTTGGGAGGCAGAGGCAGGCGGATTTCTGAGTTCGAGGCCAGCCTGGTCTACAGAGTGAGTTCCAGGACAGCCAGGGCTACACAGAGAAACCCTGTCTTGAAAAACCAAAAAAAAAAAAAAAAAAAAAAAAAAAAAAAAAAAAGAATCAGCCTAGCCTTCTCAGAAGGAGAGAATTGACTCCTGCAATCTGACTACCACACATGTGCTGTATCATCGCACACCACATATACACACAAGAACAGACACACACACACACTGTAAGACTCTAGTGAGCAGACCCTTAGTTTACTGGAGACACCCTGAGTGAACCACGTGGAGACAAGATCGCTGCAAAAAGCAAGAGAAATTTTAATGTTCCAGCATGCTGGGGCCATCCTGCGATCCAAAAGAAGAGGTGACCCTGAACCGATCATTCAGTGAGCTTTTATACAACCTTTAGAGCAGGAGCTATTAGGCACAACATGATTGGCAGAGCAGTACGACTTTTTAAACTGATTGGTCTTTAGGGAATGAGGCGGCAAGGACCTCCCTTGTCAATGGTCTGTCCTGTGGAATCTGTGCTCTGGGCCTCCCCTACTGGCAGGACTGTCCCCACCCACTGTGGTCTGAGGAATGTTAATCAGCCTCTCCCTTCTGGAGAGTAGGGGTGCCTAAGCATTCTATGACCTTTCTCTCCCAGGAGGGGAGGGGTCTGGTGGAATTTTCCTCTTCAACGCACGCACACATACTCGTACATGCAAGCACAGGTTAAAGCTATGTTGTTTTAAAAGGCAGGAATGGGAGTTGAGATAAAATATCTCTAGAGGACTTATAAGAAAATGATGATGTTTATGGACATCTGATCCTTGATAAAGAAGGCAGAAACACACACTGGAAAAGACACAGCATCTTCAACAAATGTTGCTGGACAAAACTCAAGTTCAAGTGGACCAAAGACCTCAACATATAACCAGACACACTGAACCCAATGTAAGAAAAAGAGGGGGAAAGCTTTGAGCGCACTGGCACAGAAGACAACTTCCAAAACAGAACATCAATAGCTCAGGCACTAAGATGGATAATAAATGGGACCTCATGAAAATGAAAAGCTTCTCTAAGGCAAAGGACACCATCAATTGGACGAAGAGGCAAACTACAGAATAAGAAAAGATTTTCTCCAACTCCACATCCAACAGAGGACTAATAGCCAAAATATACAAAGAACTCAAGAAATTAAACATTAAAAAAAAAAAAAAACCCAAATAATCGAATTTAAAATGGAGTATAGATTTAAACAGAGACTCCTCAAGAGAGGAATCTCAAACGACTGAGAAACACTTAAAGTGTGTTCGACATCCTTAGTCCTTAGGGGAATGCAAATCAAAATGACTCTGAGATTTTTATTTTACTCCTGTCAGAATAGTTAAGATCAAAAACACAAGTGACAGCTCATGCTGGTGAGGATGTGGAGCAAGGGAAACACTCCTCCGTTGCTGGTGGGAGTGCAAACGTGTACATCCACTTAGAAAATCAAATCAATATGGTGATTCCTCAGGAAATCAGGAATCAATCTACCTCAAGAACCAGTTATACCACTCTCGGGTATATACTCAGAGGACATTCATCCTTCCACCAGGACACTTGCTCAACTATGTTCATAGCAGTTTTATTCGTAATAGTCAGGATCTGGAAACAACCTAGATGCCCCCAGCTGAGGAATGGATAAAGAAAACGAGGAACGTCTACCACGGAGTATTACTTAGCTGTTAAAAAGTGACATCATGAACGTTTCATGCAAATAGATGCAATTACAATAAAAAAAATCATCCCGAGTGAGGTAACTCAGACCCATAAAGACAAATGTGGTTTATAATCACTTATAAGTGGATATTAACTGTTATATAAATGATAATCAAGCTACAATCTACAGTTCCAGAGGAGTTAGGTAAAGAGGAGGGCTGGGGGTGGGGTGGGGGAAGCATGGATCTCCTTGAGAGAGGGAAATAGAATAGATTTCACAGATGGACTGGAGGTGGGGGTGGGGATGAGAGTGGGAGGGATCAGGTGGGGGGAGCAAGAGCTGGAGGAAGAGAGTGCAGAAGAGACATCTAGAATTGGAGGATGTTTGGGGGTGGGGCGGTGTAAAAACCTAGTGCAGTGGAAACTTCCTAGAATCTATGAGGAGGACCCTAGTGAAGACTCCTAGCAATGGAGGACACAGAGTCTGAACTGGCCATCTTTTGTAGCCAGGCAAAGCTTCCAGTGGTGGGACTGGGCTGTGTTTGGTTGAGTTGTTGTCCAAGGGGGTCCATGGAGATCCCTAAACAACCCCGGGTAGATGCTAGGACTGAAGGCCCTCTTTGAAAATTGACAGTGTGTGTGTGTGGTGGTGGTGGTGGGTGGGCATTGCTTAGGACAACATCCACACAGCTCATTGAACATAGAGAGGTTGAGCTGGTGCCTGCCTGGAGCTTTCACCCTATGTTCTAATCTCTTTGGTGTGAGCAGGTACTCTGGAAGCTATGGGGAGAGAAACCAAGACACCAACATGGCCACAAAACCCTGGACCCACAGTGTGTTCTACCTGAAAACTCTGCTGGGGCAATGGTGGTGCAGAACTTGTGGGAGTGGCCAGCCAACGCTTGATTTAACTTGAGGACCACGCCATGAGAGCCCATGCTCTGCACTGCCTGGATGGCCAAGAAACAACACTGGACAGCACAGAGACCTAGGGTAGAACCAAACACAATGGGCCAAACAAAACCACAAGCAATGAAATGATTACTAGTGATATTCTCTACACTCATAGATCAGTGCCTTGGCCAGTTGCCATCAGAGAGGCTGCCTCTGGCCGCAGATGGGAGCAGATGCAGAGAAACGCATCCAGACATTATGCAGAGAGAAAGTCTCACTTGGAGATCTCCATTGTTTCCCTCTTCTCAGAGATCTGGGAATCCCAGAATGGAGAGCAGGGAAAGACTTTAGGAGTCAGAGGGGATGGAGGACACCAGGAGAGCATGGCCCACCTGTCAAGGACCAGACTAGGCTTGCAGAGGGGCTCTGAGAGAAAGGGTATCTGGGAGCAGCAAAAACAAACCACTTGAAGTCAAATTGTGGATCCAAGCTGGCAGCCTATGCTCTGCTGGAGACAGCTTTCCAGCCTGCTTTCTCTCTGATCTTCTTTCTTTCTCTGGTTTCTGACTGCTTTCTCTGGAGATCTCTAGAGAGTTTCTCTCTCTCTCTCTCTCTCTCTCTCTCTCTCTCTCTCTCTCTCTCTCTCTCTCTCTCTCCTGCTTGAGACAGTTCTCCAAGTTCTCTCTTGCTATTATAAACATTTCTCTTGATAGCTCCTGCAGATTATAAACCCAATCTTATTTTACATATTAATCTAACCATTTACTCTGGGTTCCCTTTTAATTACCCTATGATGCAGCATCTTATGACCCAGCCTTAAGATTCTTTTTGTTTGTTTGTTTGTTTGTTTTGTTGTTTTTTCAAGACAGGGTTTCTCTGTGTAGCCCTGGCTGTCCTGGAACTCACTCTGTAGACCAGGCTAGCCTCGAACTCAGAAATCCGCCTGCCTCTGCCTCCCAAGTGCTGGGATTAAAGGCGTGTGCCACCACTGCCCAGCCAGCCTTAAGATTCTTAGCAGACAGCAAGAACACATTTTAACATTGCAAAAGAATTCAGAGATACGCCTGCCTATGTTAGGCACAGAAGATAAGGTAGCTGGGTGGGACCCTGTCCTGAAATGTTCATTTCTACCACACCTAGGCCTGGACTCATTATGTCCCAGGCTGACCTTGAACTCAGAAATTTGGTTGTTTTTGTATCTTTATGACAAGCCAGCTCATAGTGCAGCTGCTTCTGTTCCTTTAGATTTGTGAAGCCTCTCATAATTCATATTGCATCCCCATAGTTTACATAGTTGAGAAATTCTATATATATTGAATGGATGTTTCTAGAGTTCTTTCCGACAGCCTTAAGGGCTGTCCTGTACGACCAGTGTTTACCATTTTGCTAAGCCATTAGCTACACCTCCGCCTTCTGGATTCATGCTATCTCTGATTATCATAGAGTTATTAATGTTAACAGAGAGCATTCCTTAAAGGAAGAATGTAAAATATGTACATTATTATACAAATAAACCTTATGCTCATGGCAGCCATCAACATTTGTGGAGGTCCAGGTCTGCAGGCACTGTCCCAGGGGCAGAAACCACATTATTCTGTCCCCACCAAGGCCATGCCAGGCTTAGCATTCACTGAATCACTAAGCAGGGCTTAAGAGACTGAAGCACAAAGCATGGGGCCTGCGTGGGTCTGCACCAGGTCCTCTGCATGTGTTATGGCTGTTAGCTTGGAGCTTTTGTGGGACCCCTAATAGTGGGAGCAGGTGGATCTCTGATTCATTTGCCTGCCCTTGAGACTCTTTTCCTCCTATTGGGTTGTTTTGTCCAGCCTTGATATGAGGGTTTTTGCCTTGTCTTATTGCCATCTTGCTTTGTCCCATTTGGTTGTCAGCTCTTGGAGGTCTCCTCCCTTCTGAAGAGGAAAGAGACGGGGAGTAGATCTCAGGGAGAGAGCATGCAGGGAGGAGCTAGGGGGAGTGGAGGGAGGAAAACCTGTGGTCAGGAATTATCGTATGAGAGACGAACCTATTTACAATAAAAATAAATCAATGAAAATGGTGACTTTGAGGCCTTCTACGGACTCTGGGAACTGGAAGTGGGAGATTATAGTGGTAGGAGATTCATTCTTCACCATAAATTTTCATACATTTCAAACTGTGTGTGTGTGTGTGTGTGTGTGTCTGCTGACTTCCAATATCTTCTCAGAAAGGGTCTCTCACTGAACCAGGTACTCACCAAAATTGCCTAGGCTCCTCCATGGACACTTCCAGGGCAGTGGTTCAGAGGCTCAGTTCTGGGCATAACCTGTTCTGCTCTAAACCCCTACTGGGTATCACCCTTGTAAGCTTCTTGATGTGCCCTGACAGGCCTGTAAAGCATGTGTGTCAACAGCACTCCTCCACAAAGCTACTGTTCAGAAGGACGATGCTTGCCTGCTGTCTGCTCTCCACCTTGTAACGGTGTGCTTCTGTTGCAGGAATACTGACTGGCCTGGCAAGAGCCCTGCCCTGCCCTAGCCTGCAAAAATAGCATACTCTGTGGTCTCCATTATTCCTGGAGTGAGGGGGCTGCATGAGAGAACAGACTCCCTGGCTCCAAACCCAGGTTAGACCACTTCCATCAACAGTGTCCCCACATCATTCATATCTCCTACTCTGGATTCTTTATCTATGAGCTCAAGCAGCGAGATGTCTCTTCTCTTGGGTTGGATTTGACTTTCTAACATGAAGAGGCTGTGGAAGGCAGCAGCACTCTTCGGAAACAAATTGGGTCTTTTTTTACACTGTCCCATATGCATAAATGTATGTGTATCGTTGGCTGCACACTGGGTGAGGCTCCCTGGGGGTCCAAAAACAAAAGAGCTTTCCAGCCTCCAGCTTCTCAGTATCCCAGGGACAAACATGTCCACAGAAATTCCATTACGGTGAAAGTTTTGTAACCACTGGGAGATGAAAGGCTGCCTTGGCCATCAGTGACATTTCATAATGGGAAATACAGCGGCAGAAAGTCATTTCCTGATCTTGTTTGGTGCAGAGAGGAAGAACAGTCCGTTTCAATGTCCCCTGCTTTTTTTTTTTTTTTTCTTAAAATATGGGAAGAGCACTCATTTTCATTGAGAAGAAGAAACTGAAAACTCCAGAGGTTAAACAAATAGGAAGGTTTATTTATTTATTTAGTTTACAAGCCACGGAGGAGCCAGTTAATGATTACTAAGTCCCAAGTGGGTGTTGCATGTTTGCTGGGAGGCCGGTCTATGTGACATCCCAGGTTTTAGGACTCTGCTTCATTCTGGCTCCAAGACTCCAGCCCAACGATGCATCCTGGCCTCTGGGAGACACGCTTCTGGTTGTGGGGACCACTTTTATGGCTCAGCATTGGAAGTTCAGGTAAGCCAAGGGCTTGGGCCTTGGGTAGACGCTTATTTCTTAAACTGCACTTTTACAAAGCACTGACTTTGGAAGGTCCCCTAAAAGTTCTTTATCTCTGACGGTGATTTTAAAAGAAAGGGGGAAAACCCTTTTATCATAATGGGAATTAGTGGTAAGACCAGTGCCTTCTTGGGGCACCAGAATTGAACTTCCCCCATCTCCTGACTCATTTTTCTAAAATCCGAATTACAACCCTTTTCGTCATGTACAAGCCAATACCTCTTAACACTTATTTTCATCCTACCAATGGCCACTGTTTCAAGGTGCAGTTAATTTTAAGTTTGCCAAACTAACTTTTAGAAAACGTTAAGAACAGTTTTGCCACACGCACACTCACGCACACACCCACGCGCACACACATGCATTCACATATGCGTGCAGACATACCTGCACTTGCACACCACGCACGCCTGCACACATGGGGAGCAGCACAATCAGAAGGGTCTCCTCTCTCCACCTCCCAACAACAGACTGCTTTTCTGTCCTCCACTAAGATGTTTCTCAGCTTCTGAATGTCCACCGGGAGTTGCTCAGATGTTGAGGCTGTTTCTAGCCTTCACCTCTTGTGAGGGGTCTTTTCTGCCCTGCTCAGCATTCCTTCCCTGGTCCAAAGTCCAGATCACATAGATCTATTCCCTCCTTACAGTTTAGGCAGCTTTTCCTTGGCTTCCTGTGTGGGTTTTTTTTTTTGTTTGTTTGTTTTGTTTTGTTTTTGTCTCCCTCAGTTGGTTGTTCCTATAAGGGGAGAGTTTAGGGTTCCAGTCTCTAGTGTACACTTAGTCCATCCCTCTGTATATAGGGCATGCTTAGTGAACAGTACTGTACCCCTGAACAGTGGGCAGTAGGGAATGAACCAAGGGAGTACTCACTGAGTCGGCAGACATGGATTGAGTATATCTCTCTGTCTTTGTGTCTTAGCTTTGAGGAAGTGACTTTTCTTTATCTGTCCTTGGAGATTATCTTTACCAGATTGGGATGCTGTCAAGGACTGCAGGCAGTGTGTGTACAAATCGGACCTGTGACAGTCGCTTATATTTGGGTGATTTTATTATTAGTGAACAGTCGATGGGAGAAAAAGGGACAGAATTGTCACAAGCCACTTTAGGAAAAAGACAGACCTATTCCAGATGCTCCTAGGAGAGCATGTTGGGAGAGGTGCGTCAGCAGACTCCTTTAGTGTTTCACAGTGGCTCTTTCCCTGTTGAAGGCCAGGAGGTGTTCACTGCCAGGCCCAAATTGAAATTTCAGGTGGGAAGACCAGGACAGAATTGTCCCCACACTTTCTCTGCAACCTTACCTGGGAGCAAGCTCATAGTTCTAGACAGGAGGAGATCAGAAGCCTTGAGTCAGGTTATCGGATTGGGGTTAGGACAAGAACTGGTCAGTTCTAAATGTGGATGGGATTCCAGGTGCCCCTGCAGAAAGGGAGCAGGCAGTGCTTGCTAGCAGGGTCTCCAGAGCCCTTATCCATTGGCTGGCCTTTGTCTGCTGCCATCTTTTTTTCAGACAGACCTTGCAGGGCCAAGGTTTTCTATTTCCCATCGACTCCGTGACTTTTCTGACTTAAGTAAGTTACTGTTGTCAACAATGACACTGTTTGCCGGGCATTGGTGGCGCACGCCTTTAATCCCAGCACTTGGGAGGCAGAGGCAGGTGGATTTCTGAGTTCGAGGCCAGCCTGGTCTACAGAGTGAGTTCCAGGATAGCCAGGACTACACAGAGAAACCCTGTCAAAAACAAAAACAAAAACAAAAACAAAAACCAAAACCAAAAAACAAAACAAAACAAAACAAACAAACAAACAAAAAACCAAAACCAAAAACAAAACAAAACCAACCAACCAAACAATGACACTGTTTATTGGATTAATGTTTCCTGTTCTTAAAAAAAAATGGTTATTTTGGAAATCCAATAGGTTGGTGGATAGGGAGAGAGAGAAAAGGAAAGAACATAGTTTCTTTAAGTCCATCAAGAGAAAGATGAGAGAAGAAGGGGTTAAAGGAGACAGGTTGCTCAAGGCAAAGGAAGAGTTCAGTGGATCAGGGGCCATGAACGAGGAGGGTACCAATGTCCCTCTTCACCAAGATGGTCCTTCTGTCACCCACCTTGCTGTCTTGGCTGGGCACCTGCACAATGCTTCATGGCTACCCAGGTGATCTCAGGTGGTTTTTTTTTCTTTAAACATTTAATTATATTGAGTGTGTATGTGTGTGTGTGTGTGTGTGTGTGTGTGTGTTGCACATCACAGTGATTATGTTGAAGTCAGAGGACAATCTGGACATCTGTGGACATTGGTTCTCTTTCCCAGCCATGTTGATCCCAGGGACCCAACCTAGGTCATCGAACTGGGTGAAAAGCCGCCTTAAGAGCTGAGCCAGTCTGGTCCTGAGTGTTTTCTGAGTCAGATGGCTTTACAGGCCTTCTCTCAGCACCGCAGGTCTTGTGCTCCAGCTTCCTGTAACATCTTGTGTTTATTTCTACTTTATCTGCAAAACTTGTGAGTGTTTGAGTGGAGCTGAGGCTGGCATCTTCTCCTTGGACTCGTAGAGCCTGGAGCTTTGGTTGCTTAGGCGGAAACAGCTGGGTGTGAGCCACATTTTCACTTCCTGACATTTATGTAGGTTAGCTAAATGGTCCCGGCCCTGAAAACGCACTCCACCCCCCTCAACAGGGTCTCTAGGTGGTCCTCATTAGTTACTGCTGACAAGGTAACCCACAGACCAGTTGAGAGCACAGCTGTGTTCGATGGGGAGGCAAAAGGCTTAATCAGAGTGTTCAAAAGCGCAGGGCCTGCCCAGCCCTAGTTGAGTTGGGAAAGAGAAAGCTGAGGAGAAGCAGCCAGGATGGCCTGAGATACCCATCCCTCAAGCAGTCAGCTGCAGGTGATACCTCTCTTGCATGTCGGGCAGGAGCCCACCATCCAGTCAGCTATGGTGGGAATCTCCACCTTTCTCCTATTCTGTAGTATCCTCAAAGCAAAATGATGGAGGGACAGTCAATATTTAAGACTATGTCATCCTTCCTATAAATCCCTTACCAGCTGGTGTGCCACAAAAAACGAACAACCAAATAAAGTGAAAGCCACGATTTTTTTTAAAAGCTTTTAAAAATGATTTATTTATTTTTATTTATATGAGTACACTGTAGCTGTCTTCAAACACACACCAGAAGAGGGCATCAGACCCCATCACAGATGGTTGTGAGCTACCATGTGGTTGCTGGGAATTGAACTCAGGACCTCTAGAAGAGAAGTCAGTGCTCTTAACCACTGAGCCATCTCTCCAGCCCAGAAAGCCACAGTTTTAAAGATTTAAACTGCAATGAGGTATGAAACTTCAATTCTAACTATAAAAACATAGCTCAGAAGATATAGTGTGACCCTATTACAGATATTCTATATGTGTAAAGTATTTTTATATATGTAAAATATATATTCCAGCCCTGTATGTGAAATCCTTCCTATGGTTATCAGCTCTTGCCTAGCGTGTGTGAGACCTTTGGTTCAATTATTCATTCGGCTTAACCTGAAAGAAAGATTTGGTAGTCTTGGGACAATGACCCTTTCATAGTTTCTGAACAGACAGGATGCTTTTGTGTGTGGTACGGCATCTGGGATGAGGGTGAAATAGTCTCATTTTCGATTTCATCGACAAGCAGGCTAGATTCATCAAATCCGTCACTCCACATATGGTCCTAGTTTGTCCAACCCCACCCAAGCCCTTGGCTCTCACAGCTGATGCCCTGGGATGATGCCCTCGCCTTGGCTGTACTGAGCCCCATCTAATCTACCAAGCCCTGCTCTTCTCGGTTTTTCGGCATCAGACTCACTCTTGGTCTTTATGTTGCGCCCGCGTTAGTGCAGTGTCTCATGAACGCTGTCTTGGTCATTCCCCACCAGAGCGTGAGCTCAGTGAGGGCAAAATGATGTCTTCACTCTTACATCATTTCCTCTTGGCATAGCTAAGATGAAGAGCAAGGTCGCCAGAGCCTTCTTGAAATCCACGCCCCCTGAGATCTGGCTGGTTGCCAGCTTTGGAGGAAGTGCATCCACCAAGTGGAACAGAGTACACCTCCTTACGTGAGCTAAGGAGATTCTCCAGTGGGCCTTAGAGGGCAATGACTGGAACAGTCATGAAGCCCATTTGGGACCTGAAACACTCCACTAGCCAAAGTGAAGGGGGCTGGAGCAGGGGCGAGCCTGTGTATAGCAGGGTGATTGGACTTCCGCTGGAGGTAGCGTCTGTTCTGCGTGCCTGACCTGAGCAGTTCTGCGTGAATTTGAGAATGAAGAAGACAGAGTGGCTCTCCTCCAAGTCCGGGAGTTATGTCACTTGACCTCCGTTCTTGTCACCTGCCAGATCTGTTGTATCTCAACTTTCCAAGTTCCCTTTAACAAGGCCTAGAACTCTGTTTTCCCAAGAGCAAAACTGAAGGTGACCCGCAAGATACTATTCAGAAACTCTCGGCACCAGAGGATCACCGTGGGTAGAAAATGATCATAGCTATGGATATCAACACCCTTCCCTCTGAATGAGAGTCAGACACCGGTCTCTGGCTGCAGGATTCACTTCCAAGTTCATTAGCCTTCCTTCCTAAAGTCCTCTGCGTGCTGGGAAATCCGGAGTCTGCTTAAAAGAGTATTTTTGGTCCGCCAAGCCTAACAACTTTGTCAGAGTCAATCACCTCAGAGAAAAACTACCCCAGAATCGAGAAGCTTGAGGTCCAGCTCTCCACTGCCAGGGTATTTGGGCTCCACTAGCTGGACCTTTCCTCCCAGCTTCCAGTTCTTCTTACAAGAGTATCCCAGAATGTCGTCTAAGGTCTCTCCTCCCATCAACCACTTCTCTTTTCTCCGAAGAGTCTTGAGTTCTGAGTTGGTTGACATATTCTTCAAGGCTTAGTGCTTTTAAGTTTGCAGAATAGATTTTTTCCCTCTCTTTGGTTAAATTCTAGGTATTTTCCACTACAAAGCCGATACAAAGTGAATATATAAATATACACACTCTTATTAAGCTTTCTCTGAAGGAAGAAAAAAAGTAACAAAATGCACAGAAGTTGCCTCTGGGGAGGGGGTGTATGGAGAGAAAAGTTTAAGATTTTTACTAAAAGGACAAGCAGGCATTTTCTATATTGATAGATTTTATATGACCTCCAGCACTGGTTTGAATTATTATTATTAACTTTTTAAGTAATAGAAGGGGCTGGACAGATGGCTCAGTGGTTACAAGCACTTGCTGCTCTTGCAAAGGATCTTGGTTGAGTTCCCAGCACCTGTATGGTGGCTCATGACTGCTTCTAGTTCCAATTCAGGGGCATATAGCAACCTTTTCTGGACTTTTCAAGCTCTGGGCATATAAGTGGCACACCAACATACATGTAAGCATTCACACATACATATAAAATAAAAACAAATCTTTCTCAAAAGGACAAAAGTTAGAAAATACGTAACATTTTTACATATAACTCATGTACAACTATGATACATAGATGGGGAAACACGGATAACAGGCAACCAGACACACGTGTTTAAGCTTCCCCGTGTTGCCTTCCATTTATTCTTTGCTCTTTTAAATGGGAATATAACACAATTATAAAATAACCTAAGGATATAAGACAATTTAGTGAAAAAAATGACTTTAAAAAGGTCTTTTACCAACCTTGTAACCATCCAAACCATCCAAGCAAATGAACAAACACAAATTTCTTTTTGCTTCAGATCCTCTTTGATTTAAACATTGCTGGTTATTAAATTATAAACAAATGCACTATTTCTTCATTTCTGTCCATTGAAATACAGCTAGATAATCCCCAGATGGTTTTCTATCTTGTATGTTGCTGCAATGGGACACATTTAAGACTGACTTCTGAGAATGGAACCACTTTGTCCTGGTTTGGTGGTGCTCTGTCTTGCCAGAAGTCTTTTATCCATGTTATAACCTGCCCCGCCCCCGCCATATATGAAATCTCGTTTCTTTTCTCACTAATATCCTGGATTATTGTATTACATAGTTATTGCCAAATTGATGCCTATTATAGATTTCTTTAATTCTTCCTCCTCACTCTGAGAATTTCTGATTTGCATAAGCAAACTTCTTCAGTTCTGATAACTACCTTTATAATATTTTTTCTCTTATTGTCTTACTGTGTTTTGAGATAGGGTCTCATTATGAGCACTGGTTGGATGGGACTTGCCATGTGTGTGGATCAGGCTAGCCTTGAACTTGTTTTGATTCCTTCTGTTTTGCCTCTTAAGTCAGTGTGCCACCACATCTGACTCCATTCTCCTCCTTCAGAGAACCAGAGGTAAGTATGAACGCTGCTCCCTTTTGTTTTGTGTTTCTTTTTGTTTTTTGGTGGTCCTGTGTAGTGAACCTGGGGTTTCACATATTTACATAGAACCCATGAAGTGTTCTGCAGAGCCACTGCTTCAAGCGTGTGTGTGTGTGTGTGTGTGCAAGTATGTGTGTGCGTGAGCGAGTGTGTGTATGTATGTGTCTGTGTGCGTTGTGTGTTTATCTGTGTGTCTCTGTGTGTGTCTGTGTGTCTGTCTCTCTGTGTGTGTATGTGTGTTGATGCAAGGGACAATGGTAGGAGTTTGCACTCACTAAGCACACACTTCATTTTACCTCCAAACTACACATACAGCCACACAGACACACAGACACACAGACACACAGACACACAGACACACAGACACACAGACACACAGACACAGCTCCAACACATTTGCATTTTAAAATGCAGTAAAAAATATGCAGTATTGGTTCCTTTTTTCTTTCCAGGATTACATTTTTCATTTGCAAATGAGATAAACTTAAAAAAAAAAAAAAAAGACAGTCTTTCTATAGATCTTAAAATAAATATACTGCTCAAACCAAGAGCGGAAAAAAGAAAATATTACAAAATGAAAGTGGACATAAGAACAAGAATGTATACAAGGAGATAAAAACCTAATTGGGAAATTGAAATTGAAAATACGAAGAATAAAAAAGATGAAAATAAAAAATGTTACAGAGTAAAAATAGGCACAATGACAAGAACGTTTACAGAAAAAAAAACTAACTGGAAATTGAAACTGAAAAGGAACAAAGATTACATCATGGTCAGATAGAGGTTAGCCCATGGAATAGGGGATTTTAAAAGCATAATTTTATTATTACTGTCATTGTTGTGTATGTGTACATGATGTGTGGGAGGGGGGTGCACACTTTGTAGAGCTGGCTTTTTCTCATTCTGCTTTCACTCTGGATTCTGAGGACTGAACTCAGGTCACCAGACTGAGTAGCAAGTGCTCTCAAGTCCTCTGCCAAGTCCTCTGGCCAGTCCTAGAGAGACGGTTACTATAAACAGTAGGCAATGTAGTAATTTAATTCTCACACAAGCAGCCTAAAAGGAAAATATACACACCTCAATAAATGAAAAGCCCAAGCAACAAACTTTACACTTTACAGTGAAGGTCCTACCAGACTTAGGCAGCAAGGACCATTCCTTTTTCCCTTCCCATCAGAAGGGACAGGTGCCCGTCTGTCCTTGATGTTTGGTTTATGAAATGACTGAGCGGGTGGGGAGCATCAGAGCCTGGTTCACTGAGCCAGGTTTTATACTCGTGTGTGTGTGTGTGTGTGTGTGTGTGTGTGTGTGTGTGTGTGTGTGTGAGAGAGAGAGAGAGAGAGAGAGAGAGAGAGAGAGAGAGAGAGAGAGACAGAGAGAGAGAGAGAGAGAGAGAGAGAGAGAGAGAGAGAGAGGCGCACAGGAGTTCAGCAGGTGCCCCAGAGGCCAGGAGGGGACATCAGGATTTCCAGGAGCTGGAATTACAAGTGTTGGTAAATTGTCCAATGTAGGTGCTGGGAACCAAGTCAGGCTCTCTGGAAAGACAATAAATGCTCTTAACAACTGAACTGTCTCTCCAGCTCATGATCAACGATTTTATCACCTGTAAATACTGGCATTTTCCCCTATCCCTTGTCAAATTATATAATTTATTTCACTTTATTCTCTTGTTTCTCTGGCAAGAACTAGGCCCTCCAGAATAATATTTAACAAAGGCAACCACACAAACAACCTTCTTTATAGTAGTTTTTTTTTTTTTTTTTTGGCAGAATCTCTCTGTGTAATTCAAGATTGCCTGGAATTTAAGATCCTCCTGCCTCAGCCTCCTAAAGTATGAAATTACAGGCATGTGCCACCACTCCCTTGAGAATGGGTTGGTTCTCGGTTTTCAGTGGAGCCCAGTGAGTTGACTTGAGCATGTTATTTATATGTTAATATTACAAACCCTACAAACTCTTTAGTTCTTGAATTAAACCCTGGTTGGCCATGGTATAGTTTTAGGTCCTTTGTTTTTGTTATCCTTGATTGGTTTTGATTTGCAGGTATTTTATCTAGATTCGATATTTTGATTGTTTTTGTAGAATGAGTTGGTATTCTATTTCCTGTCTTCTGTTTTCTGCAGTAATGTGTAAAACTGAGAATTTCAGGGTTGGTCGAAGCTCTCTGTAAGACTGTCTGACCTGTCAGGGTTTTTTGGTGGATGGTTTGAAACCTGCTGTTTCAATTCCTTTCTTCTATAGCTTGAGATGTGCTATTTTTTTTTCTTAATTTTTGACTAAGCTTTAGTAAACTGTATTTTTCTAAGAAAGTATGCATTTTTAGAAAACCCCAAATTTAAACAAATTTAGAAATTTAGTTTCAATTTCTGACTAGGTATAAATATGCTCTTTTATGATTTGAAAAAGAAATCAGTTGTGTCTGTATTGACTTGCCTTTCAGTCCTTAATACTTTGAACTGATGACATCCCCTGTTCTTTTCTTACTTGTTCTTATCACAGTACATCTGGTTTATTATTCTTTTCGGAGAGCCAGCTTCTGGAGTGCATTGTGTGTGGTAGGTACTAGTCCAAGCAGCAGACTAAACAAAATGGATACAAAGCCTAACCTTGCTTGAGAGTCTAGTTTAATGCAGGGTGATAATCGATAAACAAGCCCAATAGCAAGTGTAGGGTAGATTAGAAAGTGATGATTTGTACACAAGTAAAGAGATCAGGGTAAGAAAGATTGAAGGCAGGCAGATCTTTGAGTTTGAGGCCAGCCTGGTCTACAAGTTCCGGAACAGCCAGGGCTACACAGAGAAACTCTGTCTAGAAAAAAACAAACCAAACCAACCAACCAACAACAACAACAATACAAGGAAAGAAAGACTGGAGGGTTGAGAGGCTGAGGTACAGAGGAGGAGAGAAAATGGCATCTGAGAGGCAGGCTTGATGGGGAGGAGAGATTAAACACAAACATGCCTGGCAGAACATTCCAGAAAGCAACAACAGCCAGGGCTTCTCACAAGAGGAAGAACAAAGGGGACACCTGCCTGTAACAGAGTGTGCTAATTAAGTGTAGGGGGCACAGAGGTCTCTACGCCCACAGACATGCACTAAGGAAATCCCAAGGACTGACTGGAGGTTCTATGTGCCTTCATTGCAATTGTTCCTGGAAGTTGTTCCCATTTTAACTTTTCCTGTAATGGGGCACCAGGTCAATTCATACTGGGTCATCAGAGACTCAATGTAAGTATAAAGGCTATATATGATGACCTTTGACCTTTGACCCCTATGTGGTGGTGGTGTGGGGTTACACTGTCTTATAATAATTCTCAGATGACTCATTAGTTGCTGTGGAAATGCTGCTTGCTTTTGTTGTAATGTATCTCTTACCCACAAAATGTATGAGACAAGATGGGGCTACCCAGGGCCAAAGAAGAATCTTTGTCAGTTCAATTTAACACATCAGCACTTTTTAAAGAGTCCTATTGGCCTCCAACAGCTGGTAAATGTGGGCCTCTAGGCATTGGCCAGGGTGGAGATTGTTGATGTTGGCTAATAATGGAATCATCGTCCCCCTCATCTAGAATGCCTCTAACGTGGGGGGTGGGGGGGTTGTCCATGTGTAAGGTCAATACAGGACAGCCATCTACTGATAACCATCTTGTCCATAAAGCTAGCAATTGAATCCCATTTCAGTAAACCCTGTTGTTCCTCCTAAATCACTCTTGAGTCTGGTTCATTCTTTGTTCTCTGAGTCACTTTCTCTCTTGATTCCGAGCCTGGGCTTTGCCCCCTCGGGAGTTTAAAGGCTTACATACCATGTTTGTCAAATTTGGATCAACATTCCTTAGCTCAACATTTCCCCTTTTTATATCCTGGGCAAAAACAATGAACAAGATTACTAGATTTTTTTTTTTCTTTTTTTTTTTTGCATTCATTTTTCCAAGGTCCTTTACTCCTGCATTCAAAGCAAGGTCTCCCTTGAAAAGTTTTTGAATAACTTCTACAGCACGAGATGAGAGCTGTCAATACGTTGAGTGGCTGACACCCAGTCAAAGAAGTCACTGTGTGTTATTTGACCTATCTACCCACTTTGGAGGCTCCATCAACCATGAGCTGCCTGATCCAAGGTATCTGTGGTTTCTCTGTGAGCTACTTTCTGTTGCACTGCTCTCTTAATGAGAGCAAGAAACTCAGGCCAAAGCTCATTAACTTTATGTTTTAAAGTGTCCAGAGAATCCACAGTTACTCCATGATCAGGAGTAGTTCTCCAGGCTTACAATACTGAGCCAAAACGTTCTTCTGTATCAGAGCATCGCTCTGTTGCCTACTCCAAGAAGCATTCCAAGAAGAATTAAAAGGGATGTTTTTGTAGTTTCTTTCTGCCTGATGATCACATTTGTCATAATATTTTGATTTCCATATCAACTATTGTCCTGGGATTTTGGAAGCTTTACATATTTCCTTACAGCTCCAATGAGCAACAATATTCCTCCTCAACACTTCCCACATCACATCAGTCAATGGAGCATGCACCCCATTGACAGAAAGATTGTCTGAAATTCTTTAAGAACTCAAAGGCAAGTGGGCTATGGTGACGCTCATTTGTGTTTTGAGGATTTAGCATCACAGGCATTGTAAGAACTGTCGTGACAGAGCAATCATTTTCCTGTTGATTGTGCCCCTAGTTTTCCTCAAGTAGTCTCTTAAAGTGAAAGAGCATAGACAGAATTTCTAAATCAGATGGAAAAGAATGAATATTTGCTGTACATGGATATAAATCTGGGCTGTTTAAAGTAAGTGCAATGTGTCTAAATTGGTCTCCTTAAATGTAGGAACAGTAGTTCCCTGTAGGGCAGTGGACCATGCCAGAAAACTTGGTAGGGTTGAACTGGTTAGAAGCCCCAGAACCTCTGAAAGGATAGCTTGACCTGCTCCTGACCAGGCTCCTGTCATGTGACTGTACTACCCACATAGGAACGTGACCTACCGACATGTAGATCAGAACAGAGTTCTCCATGCTAATGAGGTATCTAGAAGCTCTTTGGATTTAGCCAATAAGCTTCCCTTCCTGGACATTCCTCCCTGCAAAAAGCATTTAATCTCTGGTCCATCCTGAGGAGGGGGTATGCACCCATTTTCCACCATGAACAATAAACAGTTTGGAACAAAGGACTCTCTTTCATCAAGAACCGCCATAGGGAGCATAGAAAAAGCCTTCATCTACAGAGCTGAGCCTCCTAAGTCTCCTGCAGAAGGTCCCTCTGCTCCCAGACAACCACAGCTAACCTAAGGACAATCTCAGATGAGCTAAGCCAGAGTTCCCCCTCCCCCAGCCCTAGGCTCATCCTCAGTCCACAGGCCTTCTCTGTTCTCAGCTCCTCTATGACTTCCAGCAGCATTTAGATGTCTAGGAGTCTGAGGACCCTGAGTTCCAGCTTTGCTGCAGGTTTATGGACCCCAGACCATCCGTTCTCCACTCCTCTGCATGGTTTCCAGTGGTGACTGGATGCCCAGGAGTCAGGGAACCCCAGCTTTGGCCTCTCACATCTTAGGCTGCATTTTCCCAGCCCCTCTTGAGCTCGCACTCTACTTTGACACAGGGTAGTTGCAATCTAGCACTCCGCATTCAGCCTGTCTGGTTTCCATACCTCAGCAGTGGGGCAGAAGAAACCAGATTTCCCTCCCAAGATGTGTCCAGAGGGTCCTCCTCACTGTGGTCCTGTTGAAGATGATATAAGCAATACATTACTACAGTCCAGATTGCAAAATAATGACAGGGATTTTATCCCCCTTTTCATGGTGATAGTTCTTTTTTTATATTAGCTCCTATGTGTGTGTTTCCATTTGTCAACATCAATGGTTTCTTGTTCAGGAAACGGAGGACTGGAATTTACAGCCATTTGTACAGTCGTGTGTGGGGAAAGAATTCTTGCGGGCGGGGGAAAGAGGGAGTCTGGCGGTCGGGTCCCAGGGCGGTCTGGCATCAGGGTCCCGGGTGGGCTCCCCACATCGCAGGCGGAGGGTCCCACATTGGTACAGCCGCCTCGGGCTGGCGGTGGGCTGCTCAGGTTTCCAAAGGCTGGGAACCTGGCGGTGGCAGATCAGGCGACACATGGAGTCCGGTTTTCCAAAGCTTTTATTGTTCATGGCATGATAAATGGATGTAGGCGGTAGGCGCTTCCCCCGACAAAAGCCAGGGGAGATTAATTTTATAGGGAGGGGGGAAAGGGGAGGTAATAACTTAATTAGCTACGCCCCTGGCCTTTTGATAATTCATTAATATTTAAATCTCTGGAGGTGGAGACTTGTTAATCACGCCCTCTATCTGTGTGTTACGTGACTGAAGGTGGCAGGTTAAATGGAGTTACCTCGTCCAAGGCCCAACAGTTGTGGAGCTGTGATTGTAAATATCTTTGCTCCCTTGGATCTTAACAGATATCTCAATAACTGCATAAAATACTCTGCCTCAGAGGACTGAGAAGAACCCACGCTGTTTCACTCTCTCACTCAGGGTCGTGACTCTGTGGGTAAGAGGACCAGTCTCCTACCCTCTGCTTCTATTTAAAGGAAAAAAAAAAAAAAAACTTACCTTCCTTCTCCTATGATTAAGCCCCACACATTGGGTGCCAGTTGTAGGGATCCCCGAGTCCTTCATTGGGAGCAGAGAAACAAGACTTGGAAGACAAGAAGAAGGCAGTTCAGCACAACACAACTTAGTAGCCAGTGAGTCTAACCCTGATTGTCATAGAAGACTAGCCTGACCTGACTTAACTTTACCTAGGGGATAATCTTGACCACTGTGCAGCAATCAGACCAAGTGTAGTGTAGGCCAGAAAAAGCAGTGATAACCTATCGCAGTCATCTTGAGAAATGGCCATGGCTCAGCCCTAAATGATGACTAGGTAGGCGGGGATGGTTGAATTCTGAATATGCGATTCTGATGACAAAGCCAGCAGGGTTTGTTTACCATTCATATGTGAGGAATGAAAAGGGTCTGAGACTTTGGCCTAAACACTGCAATGACTGAGTTGTTGAGGGCATCATTGCAGTGTTCCTAATTAGTGCTTCCTAATTCTTTAATTTCAACTGTTACCTTGCTAGTTCTTTTGCTATATCTGGAGTGACTGAGTTATTCTTGCCTAAAAGGACTGACTTACCTAAGCAAACACTCTTCTTCTTTTTCCCTTAACATTATCACACTTAAGACTATGCACCCCAACCCATTCCTGGAGACAGTGTCTCACTGTATACCTTTGGCTGTCCTGGAACTCCCTTTGTAGACCAGGCTGATCTTCAACTCACAGAGATCTGCCTGCCTCTGTTTCCCAAGAGCTGGGCTTAAAGGTGTACACCACCACCCTTCCCTTAAAATAAAAGTCTTGAAAGACAAGCAATATAAAGACGCTATTTGATTAGTTAAAATGGGCTTAAAGTCCTTAGTCAGAAGTGAAGGGGCTGCTTCTCGTTGGTCAAAACTTAGTTTTGGTTCTAATTGTACACTTGCTGTATTGAGCTTCCATTTGCTGACTTGGGACTGCAAGCTGCTTTGGTCTAGTGGCCTTTCAGTAAGTCACATTGACACTGTACTTGCTACATCAGCTACTCCATATGAATCATAACACCATTCAGTTTTTTTTTTTTTTATATTCTTTACTTTCCAATGTGATCATTCTTTAATAGGCACATTGCTTAAGAGAGTTTTTATACTTCCCATGTATTTTAAAATACATTTTTGTAGGCTTCTATTTTCCAAAACCTACTTTACTAAGTGTTCTTAAATGCTTTAACCTTCTTTCTAGTCCATCACCCACCAGAGGTAGTGGGAAAGGAAGGTTTTTAAGGCAAAGGAGGAACACCACCAGAAGTTCTTTGGTGCATTTCTCTACATGAAGTCACAACAAATGATGATTAGTGAAGAAGGCAAGGAGAACCAATGCCACAGCATCCTCAGCAAAGCGTATAGAAGACCAGAAAGAGTGGCGAGGTGAACCAATGCCAGAGCATCATCCACTGTCTTTTGGGTTATACTTCTTATCATGTGTCTTCTCAGGCATCTGCTCCAATAAAATATCACATGCCCCTTTTCCAGGCAGCTTCCAGAAAAAAACACAACATGTCCAATCTCAGCAAAACATTCTCCCATGTGTCTGCTTCAGCAAAAACATCTGCTCACATGTCTGTTTCAACAAAAACATCCCCTCATAAGACAGTTTCTAGAAAAACATGTAACACAACTGAGTCTCCAAATAAACCAGAAATTTCCACTTCACATTTTGTTGTTAGCTTCTAATTTTGACATTTATTTAGATAATGCGGTCTGAGTGATTTGATCCTTTGATGATTTGGGGGTTTTTTCTGTATTAGTCAGCTTTATATTTATACTATAAAATACCTGACGCAAATAACTTTAAAAGAACTGAATGTTACTTAGTTCTAGTGTCTGGTTTTGGAAGTCCAAGTCCAAGACCAAGCAGCCCACTGGGTTGGTCTTTTCTTTTTTCTTTTCTTTTTTCTTTTTCTTTTTTCTTTTTTTTGTTTTTTTGGTTTTTTTTTTTTTGTTTTTTGTTTTTTTGTTTGTTTGTTTGTTTTTTGAGACAGGGTTTCTCTGTGTAACCCTGGCTGTCTTGGAACTCACTCTGTAGACCAGGCTGACCTCGAACTCAGAAATCCACCTGCCTCTGCCTCCCAAGTGCTGGGATTAAAGGCGTGCGCCACCACTGCCTCTCAGGTTGGTCTTTTCTTAATGGGATGTTATGATGGAAGCATATATTGGAGAAAAATGTCATTATTGGACCAAGTGTAGAAAGAGTTAAATAAAAAGTCTGAGGTCCCACTGGGCAGTGGTGGCACACGCCTTTAATCCCAGCACTTGGCAGGCAGATTTCTGAGTTTGAAGCCAGTCTGGTTTATAGAGTGAGTTCCAAGACAGCCAGGGCTACACAGAGAAACCCTGTCTTGAAACCCCCCCCCCCCCAAAAAAAACCCAAAACAAAACAAAACAAAAAAAGAGGTCCAAGAGGTCCTACCATCAGCTTCTAGGGTATGCATTCAGTGAGACAAGGATCTCATTAGGTCTCATGTGGGTTTCCCCCAAGTCCTACAGATCAAAAGTTAGGCTTTTTACAAGTGCTCCACCACTGAGCTACCTTCCCAGTCCTTTGTTTCTTGAGATAGTGTTTCTTCATTTAGCTCAGGCTGGCCTGGAATTTACTATATAACCCAGTCATAATCCCAAGATCATAGTTCTCTGTCTGCTTCCCAAGTGGTTGAATTAACTGTGTGTGCCACCATACATGGGTGGGCTCCATTTCTTAAAGGCCCATTGTGCCTCTCAATACTGCCATCTTGGGGACATAATATATTTGGAGGGGATTATATTCAAGGTATACTCAAGCCATAGCACTCACTGAGGGGACATACGCTCATTTGAGAGGATTTAGTTTTGCCAAATGTAGTGACACATATCTTTGACCTAGTATTCAGGAAGCTGAGGCATCAAGCTCGTGCATTTGAGGCTAATATGGAGTCCTGTAAGAAGATCCTATCTTTAAATAAAAATATTATGGCTGAGGCTCTATTCAATGGTAGAGTACTTACCCTGGGGTCCATCTTCAGTACTACTAAACACAAAATGGGGTGTGGGGAGGAAGTGTTCAGAAAAGAAAATTAATCAATGTCAAAGGCTATGAAAGGCAAGTGGAGTAGAATAGACAGACATCTTCAAAGTGTAGATTGAGAAGGTTGCCACACTGAGAATGGGCTCAGTCTCAGAAGTGTCAAGGACAAGGCTCTCTGGAAGGACTACATAAGGGGCTGGGGCTGTGTGATGCTGTGTGAAAGATTCTCAATGGTTGGGTTTCCAAGATCCACTAACAATAGTTCCACACCCCAGGGCATCTTAGGTCCACACTTGTGCTATGTGTGTTACTTCTGATAACATATAGCCATGGCAGAATCTAAAGGTGCTGTCATCATTAGAGAAAGGGTCTCCATAAAGACAAGTCTGTGAGCTTTGTTCCATGGCAGTAATTCTAGGAGACTGCCATGGTGCCATGTGTTGGGTCAGAATACACCTTGTCCCTACTCCAGTCTGTCCCTGTGAGAAGTTTTGGGGGCTAAGGGCCATAACACCTCATCACAGAGGTAGACTCAGGGATACGAGCTCAAATGATATGAGCCGTGTGTTCCCTTCAGGAAGGGAAGAGTTTTAGGTTGGGCCTTTTCTCTTTGATGCTGTCAAAAATCCTTTGGCTTTGGCTAAAAATATACGGAACATTGGAGCATATTGGACCTAAGGAGTGTACCGAAAAGTGCTTTAAGTAGGTGTGGTTTGTGAAGGCTCCTCACAGTGTCAATCAAGGTAGGTTCCTTCTAAGGTTCATGAGGGACTCAGCCCCAGCCTTCTCCCTTTGATTTCTTCTTGTGCCAGTTTGCCTCATCTTTCCTTTGTTTCTGTCAAAATTTCTCCTTTCATAAGGACACCAACCACGCTGTATTGAAGTCTAATTGTACTTTAACTATCATTGTAAAAATCTCCTTGCTAAATATGGCCACATTCTGAGACGTGGGTAGATAGGACTTGGAAGTGTACAGCTTTGGGGGAAGGGCTTGTCTTAGCTACTTTTCTCATCACTGTGAGACTATGACTGAAAGACGTAACTTAAGAGAAAGATCTGATTTGGCTGAGGGCTTAAAAGGAATACGCTGCATTGTGATGGGAAGGCACAGCAGTGGATGGGGTGCACACATTGTGGCTCTGGTCACACTGCATCCAGTCAGAAGAAGAGAGAGGCGAACAGTGGTGCTCATCTGGCTCTCCCTGTTTCCCCTCCTTAGTTGGTCTGGGCTCCTGTTCTGAGGGGTGGTGTTACCCACATTCAGACTGGTTCCTTCCTCCTCAGCTGAGCCTCTCTGAAAACAACTTCAAGTCAGTCACACCCAGAAAGCATGTCTCCCAGGAGGTTCTAAATCCAGTCGAGTTGACAAGATTAACTTCACTCGGCCCCCAACAGCCATTTTTACTATGGCTTTTAACTTCCTTGACCCGAACAATATTCCCACTCTTCTCTGATATTTCACTCTTCGGTGTGAATATTAAGCACAGATTTCTGCTTACAGAACTGATGCAACTTTTGACAAAGAAGTGATTCATCACTGAGCTGGCTGACTCGGAACACATCTCAGGTTGACAGCTTCTGTTCATTTCTTCCATCCAGGACATCATCCTTCTAAAAGACGTTGCCCTTGTTCTGAATGTTCTCATCTTATGTTGTTTCCTCCAGGGAACGTACCCACTACCACCCAACCAAAGTGCACTGACTTCCAGAGTGCCAGCCTTCTCCGAGGCACCAACCTCAAAGTGCAGTTTCTCCTTTTTACCCGCTCGGACCCCAGCTGTGGGCAGCTGGTAGAAGAAGGCAGTGACATCCAGAACTCTGAGTTCAATGCCAGTCTGGGAACCAAAATAGTTATTCATGGATTCAGGTGAGAGCTAAGCAACCAGGAGGATCTTCTTGGCTAAGAACCAAAGAGACCATAGTGCATGGGGAGATGATGGAGAGATGAAGAGACGTGAGGTCACTGCCCATCACCGTTCATGTCCTTTAAGGAGCCTCATGCAAACCCTGCACATGCTGTTTCCTCACTCTTCCTGGCACAGACATTAAGCCTCTGCTCAGTCTTTATGATCTTGGACAAGCCACTCCAGTTTCCATATCTGGATTAAAAAGAAAGGTGGAGGAATAGTCTCAGTGGTTCTTGGGCAAAAACCTGAACCGTTATCCCCGGAGTGTGGTTGTACAAACATGATTCATTTGGGACAATGAGGTCACAGGTTTTACGCAGTCACTCAGGGATAACAACAAGGTACTTTTTGCCCAGAGTTTTATTTCCTCTTTTTTTTCCTTCGCTTTTCCCCCCATGATTTAATGACTTGAGCAATTTTTGTTTATGATGGTCCCTCCATCTTACTCAGAGGTTAACATTTCTCAGGAGCCTGGCAGCTCTGTAGTTTCTGGTACCCTACCGTCCAACTCAGTCACCACCCTTTCCTTCAAATATCTTTTTCCCCAAAGCCTGCTAACAAGACAGAAAATAGAGAAAGGTTTTTGAGAAAAGAGGGCCAGAGTGACTGCAGGGCATTTGTAATTGGGGTACCAATTGAAGAGGTGCCCCCACAACTTCACATCTGACTCCTCTCTGCTCCAGAGGCCCAGTCACCTGTTCCCTCAATTGACATTCTTTATTCTTCTCCCAACACCTTTCTCTAGCAAGTCTTATATTCAGCCACTCTCCCAGGCAGAATGTGTACCTCCAGCCCAGGGATTGCTGATGGAGCTGGAGTGTTCGCCAGGCAACCCTTCTATTAAATCTCAGGGACCACTTTGCAGAGCACATGCCCAGTCTGTATTCTTGTCTCCTTGTGAGCATGCTCGCAGTGTCGCACTACAGGGAGCTGGGACGTCTTTCCACACCGTTAAGAAAGCTTTCTGGAAAATCTCCATCACTATCTTTCTAGAAAAGTCTCATACCATAGGCTCTAGAAGGACAGGGACTTGGCTTTACAGCTTGGAAATCACCCAGCCTACCCCTTAGGCCCAGAGATACTTGATGTACAAACATGTTGTGAATGAACGCAAGGGCATATGAATATGAGTAAAAGTCTCCTCAAGGGCAGAACTTAAAATGAGTATGAAAAGTATTTTAATACTTTAAAGTGAGAACAGATTTGTCTCTCAAACAGCATAGAGACAGAGTGTGCAGACAGTGTGCAGAGCTTTGCACGAAGGGGCAGACTGAAGGCAGGTGTGGCTGGAATCTGCCGTGAGTTGTGAGTTGTACATGCAACAAGAGGCCCTTTCAGATAATTTACGTGAAGGCTGCACACATGCTGGTGACTCTGGAAGGATGCTTCTCCCTCTACTCGAAGCTCTGTGCCGCTGGCTGTCCTTAGTCTTGATTTCTTTAGCTTAGGGACTATATGGGGTAGCTATGAATAGCTATCAGTTTGGCAAGTAATTTTCCTCTGTATTTTGACTCACATCTAGGGTGTTAGGAACAAAGCCTTCTTGGATCGACAAGTTTATTAGAGCTCTCCTGGGGGCAGCAGATGCTAACGTGATTGCGGTGGACTGGGTTTATGGTTCCACGGGCGTGTACTTCTCAGCTGTGGAGAATGTGGTCAAGCTGAGCCTGGAGATATCCCGCTTCCTCAGCAAACTTTTGGTAAGTTCTGGAAGGTTCGAATTGGTTTGGGCCATTTGTACAGACAGAAAAGGACAGCCTGATATAAAAAGATTTGCCCTTGAGATTTGGGGCAAAAGCAGAGCCAGATTCTTGGGGCGCTGACAGGCAGGGCACTGAGCTTACTCAAGGCCCCCAGGCCTTTGTAAGACATGTTACTGCACAAAAATAGAGAATGCTGACCATGCATAATTTAGGAATGAGGTAGCCATTGAATAATTTGAAGTGAGGAAACTGGGGTAGGGGTGGAGTTGCAGAGCTCAAAATGAGAAACAGTGATGGATGGGAGGCCTGCCCTCATTCTGAAGCACGTGGGTGGGTGTGTGGTGCCCACGGCCTTTGGTTTTAGAAGCCTCAGGAAAGCCACCGTGGCCCAAGTGGAATCTGTTGTCTATTCCAGGAGCTGGGTGTGTCAGAGTCCTCAGTCCACATCATTGGTATTAGTCTGGGGGCTCATGTTGGAGGCATGGTGGGACATTTCTACAAAGGCCAGTTGGGACGGATCACAGGTAAAAAAAAAAATGACAACCTACTTTTCCTCTCAGCAATTACAGACACAGAAATATTGCTTCAGAGACTCATTTGAGGTGAGCAGGTGGGACAGTGAGCCCACATCCTTACGACTGAGCCATTATTGCTACTAAAATGATCCATTATTTGCATAAAACAGTGTCATTCTTCCACAATCTCCTATGTCACAATAAGAGCCCATGTATTTGTTCCCAAACCTCAGTGCACATATTTATACAATAGGATGTAATAAGCTGTAGTTGGGGTTTGGTGTGGCAATCACCCCTAGACAGTGTGTTAAGTAGCAGCAAAGACAGGGGTTTATGCTTCAGTCTTCTGTCCCAGTCAGTAAGAGCGGGGGTGCCTGGTAAATACCCTACATTCTTAGTTCTTCAGTTGGACAAGTTTGAATCATGTCTCAAAGACTCCTCCTGAGAGGCCCTCTGGGATAACATCTATTATCATTGTTTTTGCCAAATTGTTGGTATTGGTAAGTTTATTTTAGAAGCAAAAAACCAGGCCATTGAGAGAATACAACAGACAACAGACCATGGGGTTTCCTGGATTAAAGTGTTTCCTGGACTGGTTCTTCCAACCCTTAATCCTGCTTAGATGATGCTCTGAGCTGAACTGGGGGGGGGGGGGGGATTGCTGGGGAAGGCACAGTGTACATCCATGGTGTTTCTAGGAGTTGAGAGGGAAGGGGATCCTGATAGTAGCCTGTCCTTATAGGTCTGGATCCTGCTGGGCCAGAGTACACCAGAGCCAGTCTGGAGGAACGCTTGGATGCTGGAGATGCCCTGTTTGTGGAAGCCATCCACACAGACACTGACAGTGAGCTGGGGTGACGTGTCTGGGATGAGGGAGTGCACATAAGTAAAAGCTGTGATGCTAGCACCTAGGGGTGTGGTCCTGGCCAGAGAGCCCCTGTCCTTGGTAGAGCTTCTGTTATACAGTAGAGAGGTATCAGAATAATTTTGAAGATCTCTTCCAGCGCTGAGATCATTCTTTGGTTATCATTGTTACTGTGACCATGGAGAGTAGAAGTTTTATTTTAAGCTACTAGTGGTCAGGAGGACTCCCACTTATGAACCAAAATGGTTTGTTTGGTAATCTTACTGATTCAACACCAAACCCTGTATTAATGGGTGTTGCTGTCTGCATAACATATGGGAAAATCATGCTGCCTTTTTAGACTGTGTGCGCCTGTCCCCTGAGGATGCAGACGGGGACATTCCACTCCCTGGGCACACAGGCCAATCAGGACTTCCCTTTTCCCCAGGGAACAAGCCTAGGTCAAGAAAGAGAATCTCCCTTCCAATAGTGACCCACACAGGAAAGGTCACTTTAACTCTCACTCCGCCTTGTCTTTCTGGCTACCTGGGGGAAGGAAGTGGACAATCATCCTTATCTCCACTGGAAATAAAATGTCTCCATGGTGTGTACCAGGCTCTGTGCTCAGTGTTCTAGACCAGAAGGGCTTATAGTTGAAGGAAGAGAAATACCTGTGGCTCATCCCCTTAAGTCTAAAGCATTCTTCTAGCCTATAAAGCTAACAAGTCAGGCAACTGGAAGAAGAAGTCCACGCAGTGATATTGTCCAACTCCTGTCCCATCACTGCACAGATACACACCAATGCCACACAAGCCTGGCTATGTTACGATAGTTTATCTTGCTCATGAGTAAGGTGATCCTTTACTTGAGAGTCACATCTATGGAGACAGAAACACAATGGCGGTTAATGGAGAATGAGGGAAGAGAAATGAGGAGGTGGTGCCTAATAGACAGCATTAGTTCAGGAGAGCAATATTTTGGCAATAAAGGGTGACAATGACTTCTCGCTATTAATGCAGACAATCAGTAAAGAGACTTATAGGCTCTACTTGTCTTCTTAAAGATTAAGATGGTAACTTTTGTTATTTGTATTTATTTCATTATGATAAAAAATGAACCATCATTCTCCTATATAAAACCAATTTTTAAAATGAAGTAGAACTCTCCCATCCCCAACAAATCTATGTCATGTTTGATTCATTGTTACCTGACATTGGCCCCTGGGCCTTTTGAAGTTGGAGCTGCTTCTTTAAGGAGACAAAAACTAATGATTCTGCTTATTTGATTGATCTTCCCTGGGCTAGGAAGCCAGCTGAGAACTCAACAACGAACAGGGATATGCAGTTAAACATCTGTTTATTTGTTCATTCAATAACGATTTATTAGTCACTCGTTGTGAGCCAGGTGTTGTAGTGGGTGTCAAGGACCCACCAGAAAAAAACAACAACAACAACAAAAACCAACCAATCAGACAAAAACATGGAAATACCTGAAGGCTTCATTCAGGGAAACAAGGCCAGATTACAGGTTGTTATTATCACATGCATGTGGCTATTATGTGTTGTGTAAGAAAGCATATTGACAGAGGGTAACATCAGAGGGGGTTCCTTCCAAAAGATTATGGACGAGCATCACTACAGTAGGCAAGTCTCAGTGGAGGAGAGTGAATCAGCCTTGGGGAGTTCTAGAAGGTTCTGGGTAGAGAAGATGGACAAAGTAAGGCTTGGACTTGGGTGAGTGCTTGGGCGATCTGTTCTAGAAACAGGAGAGAGAACCACATGGTTCAAGTGTAACAGAAAAGGAAGATTTACTTTATTTTACTGGTCAAGTCCAAGTATCCTGTAAACTGATCCTAGTGTGCTTCCTCTCAGCGTGGTTTGCCTTGTGTAGCTTCCCAGCCCTTTGGAACGAGGACGATTACTCCCAACCACCCTGATGTGGGACTGGGGAAGTATATTCCTGAAGCAGGAGGTTAACAGGGCTCTGCCTCTTTCAGATTTGGGTATCCGGATTCCTGTCGGACATGTGGACTACTTTGTCAATGGAGGCCAAGACCAGCCTGGATGCCCTACGTTCTTTCACGCAGGTCAGCAAGCCAGGGAGAGTTAGTATTTCCCTGCTCCACAAACTGAAATTCACCACGTCTCCACCCTGATCAGCCAATGTGGGCCACACAGGGTCTTCCTGATGATGCCCTCCTATGTTTTACAGGGTCTTAGCACATACTAGTTATCTCTGGAGCCCATGAATTCCGGAGAGTTCTCTGATGCCAGAAGCCAGCCTCATGTTTGTGCTGTCGTCCTAGTTTATGTCAGGCTCTGTTGTAAGCTAATGTTGTTCAGACCAATAACCTCTATTTCGTCCTGAGACATGATCAGTGGCAAGGCCTAATGGAGCTGCGTTCTCTCCAGAATGCAGTAGTGGCAGAAGCAAGCCATCAGACCAAAGAACTGCATGGCCAAAGGTTGCTTTGCCCAATGTCTTACAAAGCTTGCAGAGATCTGCCTGCCTCTGCCTCCTGAGTGCTGGGATTGAAGGAATATACTGCTATGCTCAGCTTCCAAAATTACCTTAAAGATATTTTAACACATTCTCTCCTAAATACATCCTTCTGGAATTCTCTTTTTGAAAGTATTTAACACATATTTTAAATTATAAATGAATTTAAGTAACAAATATAGTTAATATCTGTTTTTAATAATACTAAATCTCGCCGGGCAGTGGTGGTGCATGCCTTTAATCCCAGCACTTGGGAGGCAGAGGCACGCAGATTTCTGAGTTCGAGGCCAGCCTGGTCTACAGAGTGAGTTCCAGGACAGCCAGGGCTACAAATAGAAACCCTGTCTCGAAAAACAAACAAACAAACAAACAAACAAAAAAACAAAAAAAAAAAAAAAAAAGAAAGAAAGAAAAAGAAAAAAAAAAAGTAGGATAAAGAAAGGGTATTGGGCTAGGCGAGTTATAGCATGTTTGATCCAAAAGACTGACCATGGACAGCAGTTGACTCTAGAGCAGAGGTTCTCAACCTGTGTGTCTCGACCCATTTGTGGGTCAAGCAATCCTTTCACAGGGTTGCCTAAGACCATCAAAAACCACAAATATTTACATTATGGTTCATAACGGTAGTGAAATTACAGTTATTAAGTAGCAACAAAAAAAAAAATTTATGGTTGGGGTCACTATAACGTAAGGAGCTCTATAAAAGGGTTACAGCATTAGGAAGGAAGGTTGAGAATTGCTGCCCTGGAGTATCTCTTTGCTGGGTGAGAAAACTGTTTTGTGGGTGGTGGTGAAGAAGATAGACAAGCAGAGAGACAAGGATCTTAGCTGTAGAGGTGGTACCCCTCGTTCTGTACGCTCCCCCCTTTTTTTTCTGATCACATAAGAATCAATCTCAAATCAAGCAAATTTCCATAGCTCAGGAAAATCAAAAGGGAAAGAGAGATTGAGGTAAGCATGTCCGTTAATATTTCAAAGTGTGGCTCAGGGGACAGCGTGTCTATTCATAGCCCTTTGCGGTACAAAACTCAGCAGACTTAGGGTAAGCATCAGTGAGGGAGTTTCCGCTGGTCTTGTCCCAAACAGTGATATAGTTTTTGTCCCCTCTCAGGTTACAATTACTTGATCTGTGATCACATGAGAGCTGTACAGCTCTACATCAGTGCACTGGAGAACACTTGCCCACTGATGGCCTTTCCCTGTGCCAGCTACAAGGCCTTCCTCACAGGAGACTGTCTGGATTGCTTTAACCCTTTCCTGCTCTCCTGTCCGAGGATTGGTAAGACTTCATTCCCTCAGTTTTCCTCAGCTTCCCTCAGCAATTTTGGGGAAGTTCTGGCATGAGCCATTTGTCACCTCTTTTGGGTTTTTTTTTTTTTTTTTTTTTTTTTTTTTTTTTTTTTTAAAAATAGTTTTACATTTTAAAACGTTGAATTGTTTGAGTCTTTCTAGCATTTCAAATATGAGTGCCGTATTTACATCATCTTTATCCCTTTCTCTATCCCTTCCAATGCCTCCTCATCCCCTCCTTCTCTTCTATATTTATTATTCACACACACACACACACACACACCCATTAGTGCTGCTCTAATGTACACGTATTTAAGGCTGACCACTTGGGATCTGATAACCTATAAGGAAGGGGCTCATTCTTAGAAAAGACTGATTCTCTCTTTCTCTGCAGTCATTAATGGCCTGTAGCTCTTTGTCTAGGGGCGGGGCCTTGTGGGATTTTCCCTATCACATTGGCACATCAGCGGGTGCTGTGATGCTACATGTCTTGTTTAGACAATCACCTGGTCAGAGCACCTCTGACCTAGGGTCAAGAGATTATCCATCTGGGAAGAGGAAATTAACCCATGAGGTGCTCAGCTCGCTCTCATTGGAAGACGGCCATTTATTTATACGCTCTCTGTTAGCATGCTTGCTGGCTACGTACGTGCACCTGGTAGGGATTTCCCAGAGCTTCACGTATGTCCTCTTTAGAAGTGGGAGGTTGTGGTGGCCAAATGACATCATCTGGGATAGGGGAGGTGACTAATTGTTGGGCAGGTCATGTATGTCTCTATGGGATCACAGCCAGTCTGGGGAAAGGACTCTGTCCATCTGGGGAAACCATGGCATCTTGTATCCTAGGGGCAAACTGTAGGGAAAACAATAGCTGTCTTCTGGTTCCACAGTTCTGCATCCCCTACCATCTGTAGATGCCACTTGGGATATAGCAGCTTGCCATTGCTCCTACTCGACTTGACACTAGCCTGACAAAATGTGAAAGGCAGATAGTGTCCCATAACAACACACACTGGTATCATCTCCTCTTCCACAGATAAGTGTCTAGCTTCCCTTCAGAGGTGATGGATCAAGTGGTTTGTAACAGCCACTTCCCACTGTCTGTTCAACCTCTCACTGAACCTCAGAGACAATGGCCATGCACCCTTCCAAGTATGTTAACCAAGGTTCTTCACCCTGCTGGTTCTTGTCCTAGCTCTGACCTCATCCCTGAGAACAGTCTCCCTAACAGTCATCTTTGAGTCTTCAGGACAAACATTCACTTTGCTGTGTCCCCACTAACAGGATACAGATGCCATTAAAGTAACTGTGACATGAATTGGTTTGAAAGTTAGACAAAGCTAGACACAAAACAAGCTTCTTACAGGTATCTACCAAGAATTAGCCAAATGAGGGCAGTGGAACTGGCTCAGCAGTCAGGCTCTTGTCACCAAGCCAGAAAACCATGTGTTCCATCCCCAGGATCCACCTGGTAAAACGGGAGAATTGGCTACATACTATGAGCTTTCTGACTTCCACGGGTGTGGTGTAACATGCAAACACTCCTGGTTCCCCCTAGACCCCTGCTAAACAAACAAACAAACAAACAAACAACACATTTAAAAAGAAAAGAAATGAATTTATAGATTGATCTGAAGAATGTCCTTCCTGTTGACTTTTCTGTTTACACTCTACTGGATTTTTTTGGTTTGTTTGTTTGTTTGCTTTTGGTTTTGTTGTCGTTTTGTTTGGCTCTTGGGACCCATCACAAAGCATGAGACAGAGCTCGTGTGCAGTATCTGGAAAACATAGGGGTGCATAAGTGAGTCGACACCTGACTGGGGACTCTGGGTTCTAGAAATGGCCTTCTGAAAACGATGCTGTCTTTGCTTCTTTATATCCAGGACTGGTGGAACGAGGTGGTGTCAAGATTGAGCCGCTCCCCAAGGAAGTGAAGGTTTATCTCCTGACGACATCCAGTGCCCCATACTGTGGTGAGTAGAAAGGAAAAGGCATAGCTGTGCTAGCTGGATGCTGGAGATGTCTGTGGTTCCCACATGGGATGCATCTATACCAGGATGGGAGACCACACAGGAAGCAATGGGTTTGCAGAGATATCCTGGGAGGTAGTGTCAGGCAGAACCAGAACTGTAAGAGTGAATCCAAGCAGTGCCATTACAATAGGGACTCAAAAGCCTCCCTCTGCAGACATACTCTTTTTTCTCTCCCCATTGAAATGTGGTAGCATTCATCTGTAATCTCAGCACTCGGGAGGCAGGTGAATCTCTGAGTTTGAGGCTAGCCTGGTCTACAGAGTGAGTTCCAGAACATCCAGGGCTACACAAAGAAACCCTGTCAGAGAGAAAGAGAGAGAGAGAGAGAGAGAGAGAGAGAGAGAGAGAGAGAGAGAGAGAGAGAGAGGAGTTTGTGCCTTAGGCAGCTTCTCTCAGGGGTGCCCGTGACTCAAGTGGTCCTTCACACTCCTCTCCCCTCCTGGTACCACACCACGTACCTCCCACCCTAGCAGAGCCTTTCTTAGGCGAGACTCCTTGAGGAACTCATGATCTCTTCCACCTTCTCCGTTGCAGTCACAATCCGGCTGTCCATGGATATTGCTCCCAACATCTCTTTGAAGCTAAGATGCCAATGATTACAAAAGACACAAAAACACAAATAAAAACTAGTCTTGAGAGCCGCTAAGCCAGTGCCCTTCCTGTGGTCTTTACAGCTCCAGGAGGGTGACTGTATTTCCTGGTTGGTGGTCATTGTCTCAGGCCCTCCTGCTGCTCTATGGTGTGCACAGGGCAAACTATGCTAACTTGGATGATAAATTATATACTCACCATAATTTGAGCTGATTTTCTCATTAGCTTAGGGGGCTTTAGTAGAGATATTTTTGTGGCTACTGCCTTCTATTTACTGGAAAGTCTCAGTGTAATGTGATTTGGTGTTCAGATCTTAGGATGGACCTGGCTTTGAATCTGAGCTTCTCTATCTTCCAGTTGAGGATTAGGAGCAGGTTACTTTCCTTTCTGAAACCCAATACCCTCCTGTGGAACGTGGGAAGAATGATGGAGTTCGTATACAAGAATCAGTTCTGAGGATAGAGTAGTATAGAGGAAGCCAGAGGCGTGGTGACTCGAAGCCCAGTCCTTAATTATTACCTTCCCTTAGGCAGAGGGCTTCAGATCTAGATGGGGGTATGGAGAGATTCATGGATATGGCCACATCTATGTAGTCTCAGTTCATAGGGGAACTTTCATGAAGTGAGGTTCTGAGACACAGTAGCTGAGGCATACAAACGGGTGAGAAAATCAGGGTTTGACATTAGGTCTGACTCCTTTCCATGCCACCTCATGACACCATGCTCCGTTTCTTGTTCCTTCTTCTTGTCAGTAGTGGTTCTCTGAGGTGAACAGGAAGGCTGTGGTGTGTAGTGGTGAAAGCAATGCTTCCAAGACCAGATGTCCTGGCTTCTTACTCCAATCAGGGCAAGCTGGCAGCAACCTGAGCAGGCTCTGTCTGTGCAGCTAAGAATACACTGGGTGTGGAAGCCTGGGGAATGCTGGGGTTATGAGCTTTTTGAGGTTTCTGCTAAGGCAAAATCAGAGACCTATCCATTTCCGGTTTCATGTTTGTTTCAAAACCTCTCTTATACCCCCTCCCCCCCAAACACTTATTGTCCGTTCAAACACCACAGAGGGACACAGGAAACCAGACAGCATGAACACCTGCTTGCTTGCATACTCCGAGCCTTTCCTTATAAGGATAGATGCAGGGTACCATCCCTTCCTTAGGCCAACCAAGTCTGTCCTGTCTAACTAGGTTCCAATGGAGCAGGCGGGGACAGCTTCAGCTCTCTGGGTACTCAAAGGCTATCACAGCCCTGAACTCCTACACTCAGTGTTCTTAGCCTGCTTCCACCTCAGCAGTACTCTTGAGGACACTTGAGGACTCTTGCCACTCTTGAGTCCTGCCAGGCATGTGCCAGCAAGGGCTGATCTTCTACAAATAATGACTTTAAAAACAATATACAGTTGTCCCTTGTAGAACAGCATTCACACAGTGGCTTCTCTTCTTTAGCATTATCCTATAAAGTAACTGAGGGACAAAGAGGTTCAGTGGCTTAGACAGGATGGCCCAGCTTGTCAGCATCAGGGCTTGGCCTTAGGTTCTTAGGTTCGAGGCACCCACTCAGGACTCTCTGAGTGCCACTCTCTGAGTCATCTTCCTGGATTTCACTGCCAGTTCTGTTCACCCAGCATCCATCCTGACTCTCCTTGGGTTTCCAGGGTGTCCCGGACCGCTCTGCCCCACACTTGGGGGCCAAAATGTTGCAGACCGATCTATCAGTGTTGGAACCCGCCACTGCCAAAAGCTTTGGGGGCTAAATTGTTAGAGCCCGCACTGCCCCAAGCTGCTCCATTCCACAGGTCGGGGTTCAGCGAGAGAGAGAGAGAGAGAGAGAGAGAGAGAGAGAGAGAGAGAGAGAGAACGGATGGGAAGAATGGAGACCAGACAGTGTGATTCAATCCTGTTTATTTTTCAGTCTCTCTTCTTCTCTCCAACTCCCTATTTCCTAGTACCAAGTCTCAGGTCCTAATCCCAGTTCTAAGTTGCTAGTCTCTTTCCGAGTTCCAAGTCTTTTTCCAAGTTCTGAGTCTCAAGTCTTAAGTACTTTCCTCTGTCTACATCTGCCTTTTATATGTCTCACTTCTAAGTCACGCCTTTAAGTCACGCCCTTAAGTCTCACACACCCAAGGGAAGATCCTGGGTATCTAAAACAAGATGTTATCAGAGTGTGTTCAGCTATTGTAGGCTGTTGTAAACAAGTTTCTTGTCGGTATATGGTTCAAGATGGCTGCAAGGATGATAGCAGCCTTCTGTCGGCTCCCCACATCAGGGCAGTGTGGAGAAAAGAGAAACAGAACCTTAAGAAAATGTCTGATGAACATAGGAAGAGATGACATCCACCATAGGTTAAACTCAATTACATTCCTGAAGCTTTCATACTCACCCAAGTTTCCCTTACATCGCAAAATATCCACCCTAGTTCAGGAACCTTGCCCAGCCCAAGACCGTTCATACCCTTGTAAGTGGTCTTTTACTACTTTGTGGGTTCCTCTTTCTTGCACCCTTCTCTGTCCCCTTTCTTTCACCCTTTTAACCTCCAACCCTAGATAGAAAAGAAAGAAAAAAAAGATTAGATAGGAAAGGGGACCAGGTCATTATTAGACTACCTCCTGCATAGAGTTCCTTGGGGGCGATTAGATATTGCCATCAGGATATCTAATTTTTTTTTGTTTCTTCTTTGCATACGACTACTTAACAAACCACAAACAACAACAACCAACAACCCATCTTGCCTCTCAGGGCCCTAACATTTATATACCCTGTGAAAAATTCCCAGAATTCCAAACATCACAAAATCACAGAGACTATCTGCAGCTGGCAAAATCACACCTCTGCTAGAGCACGAGGCAAAGCATAGTCTGCTTCTGTGGACAATCTGAAGCAGCCTCATATCCCACACCTGGTATTAAAATGAAAACATATTTCTATAATATTACCAGTTTTTTTTTTTTTTTTAAGAAAACAAAATCCCAGAGTTCTCACTACAATAACCTTTAGTGATAAAAGACAGGAAACGTGTGACACTGGATTGTTTTTTTCTTTGGAGGGGACAGGATTGCAGGTTCTTTTGTCTCATGAGTTCTTGAGTGTGTTGGTGCTTGTCAATGAGTCTGTTACTAAGACTTGTGGGCTTGGATGGGTCACATCAATCCTCTAACCTAGGCCTTACTATCTCCATCCATTGGCTATTTCCCCAACAGTCAGATGAGAAACACAGGTACTGGGAGAGTAAAGGATTACATCTCTAACTATGTTCCCATCCTGAATGGAGCCAAGGAAGAAACAATAGAGACCAAAATGACTGCAAAATGCTACCAAGTATCCTCCTTACGCACTCTCCTTTATCAGACAGTCAGCAGGTCCTCATGACTTCATGTCACCATGAGCCAAGATGTTCACCTAGTCTATGTTGGTAACACCTTCGTTGAGAACCCTAGTATCTAACTGCTCAAGAGAGGCTCAATGTAATAGCCGGCCAGCTAAGCTCCTGACACTGTCTGTGGAGAAGGGGAAAAGGATACTGCTTTTTGTTAAATGAGTTGTTTATTTAATATATGTCCTTGTCTGTTTGTGCTGTTATAATAAAATGTCCAGGCCTGGGTAATTTACAAAGAACATACATCTTTCCTCTCAGCTTTCTGGAGACTAGAAAGCCAAAGGGGCAAGGTGTTGCTATTTGGTGTCTGAGGACTGTTCTCTTTGCTTTCTGATGGCATCTCGTTCCTGTCACAGGTCCTACTAGTCTCTAGCTAGGGCCTTCTGTCACTTTCAAGGTACTGATCTACTCAGGAAAACTCTGGGGCCTCTCACTGACCCTGGTCATTAGCACAACCCCAAGATCTGGGGGTCAGCCTGTCTCCTCCCCGCAGCAGTGGAGTTTCAGGCAAGTGCTGCCATACCCAGCTTCTTACATGGGTGCTGGGGATCCAGGTTCGGGTCCTTATGCCTTCTCATCAAGCACTTAACCATCTCCCCAGAGGTAAAGTTTAAATATGACTTTTGCAGGGCCAAAGGCATTCAAACAATAGCAGTATATGCTGAATCCTCTTTGACATTCTCAAGAGTACACCACTGCCATCAAGATGTGTTGGTGGGTAAACATGACTATTCCCAAGCCTGATGACCTAAGTTTATTTCCAGATGGAGAACGAGGAGAATCAATTACTGCATGTTGTTGTCTCGTCTCCATGTGCACCACATGGCACACACACACACACACTAAGTAAATTTAAGTGTGATTTTTAGAAACGTTACCTCCCCACAATCAGGTCACCAAACAGAGAGGACCGAACTACACTTGCAATAATAAAAACTCACACTTTCTGACTATTCCCTAAGCAAGGACACTGTCCTCGCTCCAGCCGGTGAGATAACTATTAGCCCCGTTTACACTTGAGAAATCTGAGGACCCAAGATAACAAGCAATCTGTGCCTCTGACAGTGTCTTGGAGGTAGAACATCCCAGGCAGGCTGCGGCTCTGTGGGGTTTTCACTCTTGGCCTCTGTGCCACCTGCCAAGCCTTTGCTGTTCTTTGGTTTCCCAGTGCACCACAGCCTCGTGGAGTTTTATTTGAAGGAGAAGAGAAAAAAGGATACCAGAGTGGAGGTCACCTTTCTTAGCAACAATGTAACGTCCTCAGTCAAGATCACCATGTACGTAAGTGTCCTATGGCTAAGCCCCTCTTTCGTGTATGTATATGTTCCAGGTCAGACACAATGTATTTGTTGGGCTTAGCCCACCAAACTGAGAACAGTGCCCTCTATAGCTCTACTCACAGATACGAGCTGCAGGTTTGGGGTCAGTACCACCTTAAACACAGTATATTCGGATGCTTAGCAAGCAGGGCTGGTGGGCAGCACCAAAGGTGATTAGTTCTCCGTAGGAAACAGTGTTCAGCGGGTCAGGCAGAATTGTAGTAAGGATGTCACCAAGGAGAGCCTGAGCCACCATCCCCCTGCAAGGGTGACCAGGGCCTTAAGAGCTAGCCCATGGAAGGACTTTAAAGTGTGAGGTTAGGGCCAGAAGGAGTGTTCCGAGTTTGTGGGACCAGAGCTGATCATTTCCATTCCTTTTGGGGTAGATTTGGCTCCGGGGAACTAGTGGGACCAGGCTTGCAGCAAGATAGCAAAGAACTGCACCTTGGAAGTTGGGGGGTGGGGGGGGGGGCACAAACCTGGCAGAGATCGGGAGTCAGGGACAAGGCTGGCCTGTTTCTTTTAAAAGCAATTGGGTTCCCTTACTAGCTAGCAGCAAACCTTCTATCTAATCAGACGCGTAAGCACTGGTTCTGTTAGGGTCTAGTGAGGAAAACAGAATCGATGCAGGAGAGACCCCAAAGGGGTCTAATCACAACCACATTGGGAAAGCTGCAGGAGATCTGGGCAACGGAGGAAATGTAAAGCTTACCGCAGAGGTTGCTGGGCAGGAGCCAGAACCCCCACAGGAAGTGTAGCCCCTTCATAAGCCCTGCCCAACCCAGAGGCCCTCAGGGGCCAGAGCCTGCATCCCTCAGACAGCCCTCGCCAAATCTGCTGACAAAGTAGATGCAAACAAAGGTCTGCTTGAGAGAGAGAGAGAGAGAGAGAGAGAGAGAGAGAGAGAGAGAGAGAGAGAGAGAGAGAAACACAAAACAAAAACCAACTGAACCCAAGTAGGGGGATGAGCAGTGTACACCTCTCAAAACATTTCCCGGTCCACTGCCCTGAGATGTGAGGACGCAGAAACAGCACCTAAGTGGGTCTGAGGATGCGACAGGGAGAACAAAGGATTTGTGGGAGTGAGCTGGGTTAGTGAGAAAAGAACACAGAGGTGTGCCGGGAAGACAAAGCCAAGGTTGGGGATGGAGGAGAAGAGAAGTCTGGAGAGATAAATCAGGCTTGAAGGACAAATTAAAGATTGTGGTTTCTGGCCTGAGAGCCCCTCGCGGAGCCCTTGGGCATGTTTAAAAAAGCGAGAGTGACCACATCGGCTGGGGGTGGGAGGGTGTGTTCTCAGGCTGCCCTGCTGAACTGTGCTATGAGGGAAGAGAAGTACCACCAGGAAGAGACCACTCCTCTTGAGCTCCCAGACACCCTGCACTGGGCAGTGTTCTGTCTGCAAATACTGGTGGTCCCTCTGGGCCATGGATCTGCAGGTGCCCCCAGCGGCTTGTGAGCTGTGGTGAACTAGTGAGCTGAGGACTTTTCACAGTATCTGTTCAAAGTTGTGTTGCTTCTGGAAGGGCTTTCCTTTGTCTCTCTGGGCTTTCCTTTGTCTCTCTAGCCAGTTGGTAGATCAACAGATACTAATGGAGAGCTTCGCACTGGCATACTAGGTCTTCTGGATCAGTAAAATCACTGTCCCCGCCCACCAGTCACTGGAGACTCTGCACAAGCCGAAGCTGAGGTCCTCTGAGCGGCTCAGTGGACCTCTCATAGGTGCTTAGCCTTCATCCCAAAGGAAGACACGTGACTCCTGAAGACAGACACTGAATGTTTTAACTCTAACCATCACTTATTTTTTTTTTTTTAATTAAAAAATCAGAAACTAGAAGGATAAGTGCCAGGGACAAGTATGTCTTACCCCTATTTTCTATGATTTCACCTTTCATATCCCTTATAATTTATAAGGTCTTTGATAAAAGCAGTTTCTTAAATCCTATCTTTTTTTCTGCTATATTATAATAAGCTTCCGAGCAGGGTCAGCTTTTCTATACTTGAACAAAGTCTTTCTACAAAATGAAATAACAATCTGTATGTCTATTTCTGGATGAGAAAAAATACACCAAGAAGACACCACTGCTCCGTAAAACCAGAAAGAAAAAGGGAACAGGGCTGGCGGTGAATCAAGACCCAATCTGCTGTGGTGTGGAGAGGCATCTGTACCCTGCCCCTCTCCCTTGTTCTGAGTCCCCCACTGTCTCAGAGACCAGGATAGAAGGACACACCGTCCACTACCCAGGCCCCAGGCAACCAGTTCCTCCTGCAGCACAACTGGATTAAGCATTTTTCTTTGGGAAATAGCTGTTGCAGAAACCTTGAACTTGAGTGACCTCGGTGGACAGGAAAGAATCACATGGGAAGTCCCTTAAACAGAAACGTTTATTGACTTTCCAATAATGAAAAAAAAATTAACAAGTATTTCCTGGGTCACATTTACAATCGTTGGTCTGTGGGCAGGGGACCGGTGAGGATTACGAAAACCAGCTATCTCCATTTTCAAGGAGCCCGTGCCTCTGTTCTTGACAGCTAGCAAGGCTTACCCACAGAGCCCCTTGGTTCAAAGAAAGTGAAGCACAGACCCATGCTGGCTCATCGCCTCTCTCCTTATCTTCCAGACCTAAAGAGCAGCTTGAAGGGAGAGGGGTCATGGCTCATCCCAACCCACAGTGCCAGATAAACCAAGTGAAGCTCACGTTCCAAGTTTCTAGCCGGGTTTGGAGAAGAGATAGGACTGCCATTGTTGGGACTTTCTGTACTGCCCCTCTGCCGGTCAATGACAGGTGAGTCTCAGACCTCCCCCCCCTCCCCCCCAGCATCCCCACAACACTGCCAAGTACAGTTCTGGACCTTCCGGGTGTTGCTTGATGAAGTGATAACCATCTTAGGAGAGGGATCGACTGGGACCGTGGGTTCACCTGAATCTTCTGCAGGGTCATATCAAGTTGAAAGCTTTAGGGAGGACGCCGGAGAGGCTGATCTTTCATTCTTCACGCTACCTCAATACATGAAGCGTTTGCATCTACTCTATGCATTTGGTTTTAGTTCCAGTTTTATTGGAATATTTATCATGGTGTATTTCTCCCTCCTTAGCCTCTTCTTCAAATGTCATCGGCAGGACTTTTGGGTGTAGATCTAGACTCTTTCCTCTGCCTCGAGTAGGCATTCCAAGGTCTTACCACCTTACTACTGGCACACGGAGAACAGGAATGGGCTACATAGTAGGAAAGCGTAGACTCCTTTCACTAGACCTGGGGCACAGGCAAGAAAAGACATACAACTTCTAGCTCTTTCTCCTGGTAACCAAGAACCTGCCTCCTGTAATTCTTCAACAACATGTATGTTGTTCACACAGCAAGAAGACAGTCTGTATACCTGAGCCAGTGCGTCTGCAAGCCAGCATGCCTGTTTTCCAGGACCTGAAAATAGCCTGTGTGTAGCCTGAGCCTGCACAGGAGGCAGTGGCAGGATTTTTTCGAGGGCAGTGTGGCAAGAGCTGTTTGTGATCGCCATAGTCCACCCCTTAGTTTCTACTGAGGGGGAAGACCAAATTCTTGGTGGTTTTCCCTGTAAGTAGTTACTGTGGAGGGGACAGATGACTCATATTACAGAACTTGATTCCCTTCACCAACTTACAAAGCTTTACATAGATGCCGGCTCAGCTTCTCTGTTTCAACACAACTGCGATTGCCTCACAGCCTTAAGTGTCTATGCTTATGATTCAATGGAAAATGTTCGCAGAGAAATGTCTTAAATAAACTGTCACGAAATATCTGAATCATGTCGGCTCTTTTGTGGAAAGGTAATTCTGCTGCACGCACACACACACACACACACACACACACACAGAGAGAGAGAGAGAGAGAGAGAGAGAGAGAGAGAGAGAGAGAGAGTAATTAAGCAAACAAATGTTAAAAAATTAAAAAGTGATTTACAGAGGATTATTATTGCAGCCAGTTATAGTTAGTCTTGGAAGAAAATGTGTAATGGGCAGTGTGTTGCAGACACTTATAACCTATTAAGCTCCCAGAAAAAATCACACACACACACACACACACACACACACACACACACACACACCACACACCCCTGAGGCTCAGTGTGTATCTCAGAAGAGGAGACAGAGAGAATACAGGAGTTGGAAGAAGGCGGTTAGTGTTGTGTGGCAACTTCCTCTGAATTGAACATTTTCCTCTTGGAGGAAGAAAGAGGCTCATGAAAATCAGGAAGTAAACAAGGGCCCTGAGTCGTGGAAAGATGACACTTAGAAGATGCGCAAGACCCCACCTCAAAACTATAGAATGAGGAAGGACATCCCTGTAGAAGAGTCCTGTAGCGCAGCCCATGGGTTCAGAGAGTTCCAGGGATGCAGCTTTTGTGTGGTTTTACCCAGGCTGGGATCGACTTCTTGGTAATGCAGCAGCCTTTGAGGTTTTCATAATTCTGTAAGTAAGCTCTTACTTGTGATCCTGTAGCCTCAGTGAACTCATTGGTTAGCCAGATTAGACTTTTGTGGAATTGTTACTGTGGTCAGATGCTGGTTCCCTATTTGGGGTGAGTAGATATTTGCATGAATCCTCTCAAGATGTCACAAGACACCAGCACACTCCCCATGTGGCCTCTTCGTGACAAAGCCTTTAATATAGAGACACTTTGAAGAAAGTTGCCTAAACCATACTAGTACGAAATATTCCTCCTACACTACACCATCTTGTGTGACAGCATATGTTATTACTTGTGTTAGCTGTTTTTCTATTGTTGTGACAAAAAAAACCACTATGACCAAGGCAACCTATAAAACAAAGCATTTATATTGAGACTCAAGGTTGCAGAGGATAGAGTCCACACCTGTCAAAGCTGGGAGCACGGCAACAGCAGGCAGGTACGTATCTTTAAAAAAAATGTTTTACCGGTTCTTTGTGAATTTCACATCATGCATCCAATCCCACCATCTCCCCTTCTCCTCATAACTGACCTTCCACCCTTGGAACCTTACCTACAACAGAGAAAAAAAAATCTCATTGTGGAAGCTCTCATGTGTCACAGTGTGTCCCAGAGTTTACCTTTTGTCCACACTTCTTTGCTTGCAAATGTTCATTGCAATGACTCATTGGTCTGGTATGAGGTCTCTGGCATCTGCTACTCTGTCAATACTGGAATCTCACTGGGGACTTCTCTCAGATATCCTGTTGTTGCCCGGTCTCATGGACAGCCTGTAGATTTGGGCCTATGGGATGGCCCCTTTGTACACTCCAGCAGTTCATTGATGTTGGGATGGGCCAATTCAAAACTTTGGATCTGGGCCTGAGAGGTATCTGAGTTGGTCACACCAGTGGCTATCCTGCTCTCGGCTTGACTCACCAGCAACCCCACCCCACCCCCATCCCCTTGACTCTCATGACCTCTGGGCCAGCTCTCTCCACTGCCATATGTGGCAAGGGGTGAGGGAGGGGAGGAGGGCATCTCTCCCTTGTCCGCAAGAGCAGACAAAAGGCAGGGCTGGCTCTCCTGCGCTCACCCGCAACCCCCATGTCCAGGGCCAGCTCTCCTGTGTTGCCCAGACAAGGTGCAGGACATGCTCCTGAGTGCTGCAGCAGGGACAACTCTCCTACCTGTCACTGGTGGTGAGGGTCAAAGGGAGGGAGAGGATCTCTCTCTAGCTGATACTACCACAGAGCTGACAAGAGGCAGGGTGGCTTTTCTAGACAGAGCTTATATTTTTATCTACAAGTAGGAGGCAGAGCTAACTTAGAATGGCATAGGCTTTTGAAACCTCAAATTTCACTCTCAGTGATATGCTTCCTCCAACAAGGCCGTATCTCCTAACCTTTCCCAAACAGTTCAACAACTGGGGACCAAGCACTCAAATATGAGTCTATGGGGGCTGTTGTGTTTAAAGCACCACATCACTGTATTAGTGATTTTGTCATAAATGAGCTTCTAAAGCCATATTCCCTGTCATTCTAACAGTCTGGGGCAAAGTAGAAAATGAATTCTGACAATAACCAGACTGAACTTGGAACTGGAAACATTCTGGAAATATAAACAAACAAACACACAGTAAGACCCCATATCAGAAACATCAATCAATCAATCAATCAATGAATGGCTGCCAGGTGATTGAAACCTTCTAGAAAATCCTGCCTATTTTTGGATCCTTTATCCATAAAAACTGAAAAGACACAAATGTTTATTGTTTAAGCTGTTATTTTTTATATCTGTTACATAACATTTAAAAAAAAATATGGACTTCATACCTGAGAGTCTTTCTCCTTTTAAGAAGGTCATTTACAGGGGCTGGAGAGATGGCTCAGTGGGTAAGAGCTGGGCTACTTAGGATGTTCAAAACAAACAAAAGGTGATTTACAAGACTCCTTTGGATGAAATCCTGGGGAATTATGGTTTTCTGTGGCTAGTTTAATGACAGCTTCTAGGACTCTGAAGATTCAAAGAGAGGTCGGGGGCTGCAGTCCCACAGAGGACACAGACACAGGGAAGAGGGCAGCTGCACAGGCTGCTCTACCTCACTTCCCTCCCCTCTTCCTGCTCACGACACTGAGTTACCTCAGCAGAAGCCAGAGGAGAAAAAGAAAACAACAACTTGGTCCATAGAGGTCCAGGGCATAGAGCAGGGCACAGATGAGTGGTCCACCCTCACTAATTTCCCTCCTAGATCTCTTTTTTGTTTGTTTGGTTTTGTTTTTCAAGACAGGGTTTCTCTGTGTAGCCCTGGCTGTCCTGGAACTCACTCTGTAGACCAGGCTGGCCTCGAACTCAGAAATCCACCTGCCTCTGCCTCCCAAGTGCTGGGATTAAAGGCGTGCGCCACCACTGCCCAGCGTAGATCTCTTTTTTAAACTTAGCTTAAAAAAAATACTCTTATGAATGAGATTTAAAGAAAGTTGTTGGCTTTTGGGTCACTCTGTAACAAAGGCAGGAAGAATGATGTAAGCCATAGGGTATGGTTACATCATTTGGACAAGGTCATGCAGAATGCAGTAGCCAGGGCTCAGCCCTTCTGAGCTGTGGCAAGGGAAGCCACAGGATAGTCAACGCAATGTCCGTTTGGACATTCACCCACGAACCTCATTCTCTGCCTGCTGTAGCCTTGCAGGACGTTGTCATATGGGAAGAATCCACATATTCTCCAGTAAGCAGGCTTCCTTTTAAAAACCTCAAGCCAGTCTTCCTTTTACACTCTCTTGTAACCAACCACCGGGCAGCTAGTGGATTTCCCTGGGGGTGACCTCAGATGCCTTGGGCTTTATCGAGCTCAAGTTCCTGTGGTTGTGACTCAGGGAACAGTGACCACCCTGGGAGACACTGCTTAGCCATACCTCCTTAGTTCTCCCTGTGCTTGCGACTTTCCTTCTAAGTGTGGATAAATCATATATATCATGTTTCTGTGATAAAAAGATTATATCATCTGCTGTTACTCTGGTTAGGCTTTGCACTGTCTTTGAGGTATGGCCTGTGTTTCTTCACTAATGTCATCTTGTTTTAAATGTACCCACGTGTTATCCTGTGTCCCATCAGAAATGTTAGGTCATTACCATAAATGGGAAACTAAGTTTCTCTTATCATAGACTAATCCTAGAAATAAATACAATGAGAACATAGCCATGTTTGAAATTCCAAGCCGATGCTGTGAACTGCTGGTCCCTGAGCTGCAGGGCCCTCATTTTCTCAAACTAAAAACAAATATTAGTTAGCCATTTATGAAAGAAGTTTTCAACACTCATTGTCTTAGTTAAGGTTTCCATTGCTGTGAAGAGACACCATCATCAAGGCAACTCATATAGAGGACAACATTTAATTGGGGCTGGCTTACAGGTTCAGAGGTTCAGTCCATTATCATCAACGTGGGAACATGGCAGCATCCAGGTAGGCATGGCACAGGAGGAGCTGAGAACTCTACATTTTTATACAAAGGAAGCCAGGAGCAGACACACACACACACACAGAGAGAGAGAGAGAGAGAGAGAGAGAGAGAGAGAGAGAGAGAGAGAGAGAGAGAGAGAGAGAGAGAGAGAGAGAGAGGCTGAAAGAAATCTGCATCCCTTATTAACAACACATATAAGTAGTGGACTGAAAGAAAGGTATGCAAAGCTTTCTTACTATGAGATTTTGTAGCACACAGTGGTAGCTCTGGGCATCCTGTCCAGGCACATAGCCTCTCTTTGGGAAAGCTGACTTTAAGCAGCTGGAGTGTCTGTGGGATTGGGGGAGGGGTGCCCTAGCAGCCTGTGATGCTAATGCAGGGCAAAGGCAGGGCTGGAACCCTTCATCCTCACTGGACTCTCAGAACTCTGCTGAGAGCGTTATGGTTGTAGATTGGTTCAACCCAAATGTCAGATCCCTCAGCAAGCCAAGACTCCCTGATGGAAGATTAAAGCAACTTGGTCCGGGAACAGGGAGTGGGAGACAACAGAATCAGCGGGTGCTGCACAGCTCTTCCGCTGTTTCTCTGGTGTTTTACCGTGGGCTAGCCTCTCAGCACAGCTGTGTGGCACAGGCAGTGACCGCCTCTGCTCACACAACAAGGAGCAATCAAGATCACAGGGCTGGTATGCAAAGGAACCAGGACTCAAACTCGGGACTCAAACCCCAACCGCACAGGCCATTAACCAGAACTGTGCACTCTAAGACCACGCTCAAGTAAATTCTCAAAGGCCCACAGTGGAACCCCCAAGACTGGCCACAAAACATTTTGGGGTCTGGATGAAATGAAAATATTGTTTTAAACAAAAAAAGTCACAAAAACTTTCAAGATCACAGCGGAGCAGGAAAGGGAACGACAGGTCACGTGTCCAGGCAGCCGGTCCGGCACCCAAGTGAGCCACGTGGGAATATCAGACAATCGTGCGTGGACAGCGGACTGAGAACTCAGACAAAGCTTCGTCTCAGTTGGTGAGTTCTTTTTTTGGAAAACAGGGCTGGTCCATCAATACCGTGAGAACGAAAATGGGAACAGGAAGTCAGAGGAGTGGGAGAAGCGCGGCTGGAGATCACAGCAGTCAGACAGCTGCGCACGGCCCTCTCTGAAGTCCTTCTATGAGGAGTTGTGCTTCAAAAGCTTCTATTGGCTCACAGACTGTCCCTTGGCTATAAATCTCTCCTTGAAAAAGAGCAATGCTTTGCCTTATCTATGGTAACACCAGCAGCTAGCACGCTAAGATGGCATAGTCCCTCACTGTTTGTTAGAAAACGAACAAATGGCCCCATGGAATGGTCTTCTCTGACAATTTATCTTAAGCATTGGCTTTGCTTTGCAATGTTTTATTTTGTTTGTTTCTATCTTTTTTCACTAACCCAATCTCTTCACTTGTTAAAGATCCATTCTGATTTTCTTTTTCTCTTGAGTCAGTTTCTGCAGTTGGTACATTTCTATAAATCTGTCCATTTTACCTAAGTTACCTAATTTACTGATGCGCAGTTATTCGTAGTATCCCTGTATATATTTTTATTTCTATAAGCTCAGTAGTGATATCTCTTAATCTTGACTTCAGAAACCAAATCTTCTCACATTTTTATTGGTAAGCCCTGCTAAAGATGTATCAAAGAGACGGGCAGTGGTGGCGCACGCCTTTAATCCCAGCACTTGGGAGGCAGAGGCAGGCAGATTTCTGAGTTCGAGGCCAGCCTGGTCTACAGAGTGAGTTCCAGGACAGCCAGGGCTACACAGAGAAACCCTGTCTCGAAAAACCAAAAGATGTATCAAAGATACATCTTTATTGATTCTTTCAAAGAAATAACTGGAAAAAACTGGTTTTCCATTCTCCGTTTTGCTAGTCGGCACTAGTTTCTATTTTCTCCCTTGATTGGACATTCTTCAGTATTATATAGTGGAAAAAGCCAAGCATATGACTTTGCTTTTGAGCTTTTGCTTCTGCCCTGCCAACCTTTCATGAGATCATAGGTTTTGTTGTTGTTGTTGTTGACTACCTCCCTCAAAAGAGACAGGGTCATGGGGTTGCAGTTCTTGGAGATGCCTGGATTTTGTAGCAAGATGTTCTTCTGCTACATGTTATCCTCATTCGTGACTACAAATTTCAGAAGAACAATATAAATCCCTAGCATTAGCTCCCTATGAAGACTCACATATAGAATATACTCCTTTTTGCATTCAAATCGAAGACCTCAGAGCTTGTTTTCTAGATGCCCTTGGTGTGAATTCCCCAGGGAGTACCCCACTGTCTAAAAATCCTATCTCTCAGATCAGAAGACATTTTTCATGGACCCTTTCTCTGAGAACTGAAATGAGAGATCCTGTCCTCAGTCCCAGCTTCATTTGGACTAGCCTTGGTCATAGGTGCCCACTTATGCTGGACCATAGAGATTTTACTCTTGAATATTTGAAACAACTAAGAGCTGCCCAGTGCGTCTCTTTTGGCAGATGGAATTGCTGTGTACAAACTTGAGTAATGAAAGCAGTTTATTTCCCCATGAGAATGGAGAAACAGGGAAGGCTAATCTGTAAGGAAAGAGAAACACACTGTCTGTCTCCTGAGAGAAACAGAAAAGGGAGAGCATGTCTGGGTTCCTGATGACTTTTTGTTTCTCTGATCCAGTCCTGTTTTGAAACCATGCGGTCACCTTGGCATTAAGTCCATAAGGTCACCCTGCACTTTTATAATAAGTCTCACTTTGTCCCATCAATATCATTATTAAGGAGAATAAAACTCCCAGAACACATACTGTATAGTGGGTAGGGTTCTAATCATGTTATATAGATTATCTTCTGTAAACCTCCCAATAATTCCAAGCATGACCTTATCTTATATGTGAAAACACCAAGAGACAAGAAAGATTATATAACTTGCCATCTGGTACACCTAATGGGGGGTGGATTCACAATTCATACCAATTCTGGTTGAGGTCAGAATCTGGGCTCTATCCACCATGTTACATGGTTCCTTTTCCAGTTGGCTTCTAGTCCCTAAAACCAAAATGACTATGTACATAGAGCGCCACTCTGCCCGATCAAAAGTTATCTGCCACATTCCCCAGTGTGCCCAAACTGATAGTCCCCTAAAATATCCTATGGTCCTTTTCAGCTCCATGCTTCTGCTCCCAAGCCTTCAGTCCTCCCTTGGGTAACTCCAGTCATTTGGAGTCCTCCTCTGGTTCCATGTCCTCCAGGAAACCTGCCTCCACATGCCATTCCAGATGGAGCCTACGGTGCCTTGCAATGGTGTGTATGTCAGGTTTCTAAGATAGATGATACTTAGATTCTCGAAAACAGGGGCTTCCTCTTTCTTCATCTCTCCCACCCACAGTATAAAGGAAATCTCAAATGGAACTAAAGACAGCAACTTAAAGGCTCAGGAGAGAAGTCAGGCTTAACTTAAAGGAGCAGTTGCAGTCTCTTCATAGGTTTCCAGAATGGTCTTCATTTATGGATCTTGCTTAAGAATTCCACTTCCCAGTGTTACATTTTAACATTTCCAAATTTCCAGAAGAAATAACGATTGCACACCGAAGATATGACCCTGAAACATAAATCTTCTGTAGCTGCTGAATCCAAACCAGCCTTGCATCTGCTTATCCTGCATTCTGAAAGTGATGTACTGCTCACCCAGACTCGTGAATACTCCTCATCTCACTCTTAGGTATGCTTCTGACCACGTGATGACCATCACAAACCCCTACCCCCTCCTCAAGAGACAAGCTTCTTCTGCGTTGTAAAGGGTTTCGCGGTAAGGAGAAAACCCAGTCCTTGCAAATGAGGTCACCTCTGAGTCGCTGCATTGCCTTTTTGTGAAACATAGCAGCTTGCTTCGTATGTCCACTTGGCGTCCTGACAACAGCCCACTCACTCTATCCAGGGCCAATTCTGAATCTTGCCCTAGCTGTTTTGTCCTCTCCTGTGATAATAGCTACCATGATAATTCAGTTGTCCAGTCGTGAAACCTGAGTCATCTTTGACTCAGAATGTAACAGCACTAAAAATAAAAGCCATTTCTGCCCCCACCCCACCCCTACTACCTGAGGTCACATCCCCACAACGGCTCTTTATTTCTTCAAGTCTGGGACCTGTCCCTTCCTGTCTGGTCTCTCTGAAAGCTCCGGACTTAGGTACCAAACTCTCCACTGGTCTCTTTTCCTCTGGCCCTTCTACTGGTCCATTCTGTTTGGCTATGCCAATAATGCTGTCCAAAGCCACTCAAAACCCATCATCCTGCTCCACAATCTTTGTGGCATTCTCCCAATAACTTTAAAAGAACCTGCATGCAATTCGGGACTTTCTCTGGCTAAGTCATTTTCTCTCTCTCTCTCTCTCTCTCTCTCTCTCTCTCTCTATCTCTATCTCTATCTCTATCTCTCTATCTATATATATAAAATTTGGTCTTGATTCTCATTTAAATTTTCCTGAAAGCAGTTCTCAGCCCCTGTCAAAAGAAAGAAGGAAAACTAGGTAAATTTCCTGGAAAGGGTGGCCCAATCGGTGATTTCCCACTTTGCAGCACTGGGGTCAAAGTGGCTCAACTACACACGCCCCCTCTCTTGTTATCTCAGCTTGAAAACTCCCGTGGTGTTCACCTTCAGTCTCCTGGTTGAGATTCAGAAGACAAACCGGCCCCACCACGAGGGCACTCCCTTTTCATTCGTTTGGCTTTGTGAGACAGAGTCTCACATATCTCAGGCTGGCTTGGTGCTCTTAAATCCCCTGCCTCCACCCAGGCTCACTCTCAGTGATGCTCACCCAAAGCTCAATCCAGAACCCAGAACCCGATGCTGTTGTTTTCTTGAATGAAAAGTACAGAGAACTGCTGAAAGCAGAGACAAGTGATCACAAGGCCAGAGTGTGCACTCACGCATTCAGCAAGTCCTTATTGTGTCCCTACTGTGTGTTTGGTAATCTTCCTGATAAAAGCTGTAAGATCTTGAGTTTAAATGCTCATTATGTGTCAGGTACAGTTTTGAATGCTTTTATTTATTTATTTATTTATTTATTTATTTATTTTTGGTTTTTCGAGACAGGGTTTCTCTGTGTAGCCCTGGCTGTCCTGGAACTCACTCTGTAGACCAGGCTGGCCTTGAACTCAGAAATCCGCCTGCCTCTGCCTCCCAAGTGCTGGGATTAAAGGCATGCGCCACCACCGCACAGCTTGAATGCTTTTATAAATAGGTTTTTGAATTCTCATAATTATTTGATGCAAAAAAACTTGTTTTTTTTTTTTAGTTGAGACTATATTGTCTGTTCTTTTTTTTTTGTCCCCTTCCTCTTTACTCTTGCTCTGGCCCCACTCACTTTACCCTCCAGGCCCGGCTTGTAAGTAGCTGTCTTCGGACACCCACAAGAGGGCATCAGATCTCATTATGGATGGTTGTGAGCCACCATGTGGTTGCTGGGATTTGAACTCATGATCTCTGGAAGAGCAATCAGTGCTCTTAACCGCTGAGCCATCTCTCTAGCCCTATATTGTCTGTTCTGTTCTACATTTGAGCAAGCTCAGATGTCCCACAGTGAAATAACTAGATAATAATGTGAAGTCAAGTTAGAGCCAATATCTGTCTCTCTATTCTTAACCTTGTCTTCCTGATGATAGACATCCTAACTCAAAGTCCAGTCAAATCTATATCTATATATCTATACCTATCTATAATATATCTATATCTATCTCTCTATAATATATCTATATCTATTTCTATATATAATACACATTGGGGGAGGCATGCCATGGGATATATGCAGAAGTCAAAGGACAATTTCAAAGGCTGGGAGTTGGTTCTCTCTTTCTACCATGTCAGTTCTAGGGTTCAAACTCAATGTCAGTCAGGCATTAATGTAAGGTAACACTGAGCCATCTCACGGGCCCCTTTTTATTTTTAACAAACTTGATTCAATAAACACTTTTGCTGGCAGTATTGTGTGTTTGGTTGTATTCTCTACGGTGAGAATGTAAGTACAAACACCGCAGGAGGACCTCTTCCTTCTGGAAGCTCACACCCTGGCAGGAGAGCACTAGCTAGAGCTACTTATGCTGGAAGATTATTGTTTACTTCAGTTGATTCAGCACAGATCATAGGAGAAAAGTGTTGGCCATTACTTTATCATGGTGCTACGTTGTCAGGGGCAGCTGTCTGGTGTTTCATCAGAATTCTACATTCCCAAGCCTGGTGCAGTGGCTCCTGTCTGTAGTCCCAGTGTTCAGGAATTCCAGAGTGAGGAGGATTCCTGCAAGTTTGAGTCCAGCCTGTCTACAGAATGAAACTCTGTCTCAAAGGACTAAGAAGAAGAAAAAGATAATGATGAGAAGGAGGAGGGGAAGGAGGAGGGGGAAGAAGGAGGAGGAGCAGTGGGGAGGAGGAAGAGAAGGGGGAGTTGGAGGTGGTGGCAGCAACTGTTCACAGTCTCAAGGAGCCACTCTCACCAGTTCAGTCCTTGTCCTGTCCTCACATGCCCATCTCAATCCTAAGACTCCCCACATAAGTTGTATAGATTCCATAACCAGTGTCCTCAAGAATTCTGTCTTAACTGTTTTTTTTTTTTTTCAGGGCTTATTATCAGTATTTTTAAAAAAATTTTAGAGTGTACATACAAGGGCGTGTAAAAATCCTTTTATATACTCATCTTATTAAGAGCCAATCATATAAACAGACATAGAAACCCACAGTCAAATGTTAGGCAGACCCAGGTGAATCCTGTAGGAAGGGGGAAAAAAGAACTGTAGGACACCATAAGAAATCCACAGAATCAACAAACGTGGCCTCATAAGGGCTCCCTGAGACTGAACTGACAATCAGGCAGGCAGTATGGGTCTGACCTAGGCTCTCTCCATGTTATAGTTGTGTAGCTTGGTGTTTTGTGGGACTCCTAACAGTGGGATTGGGGCTGTATCTGATACTTTCCCCTCCTCTTGGGACCTTTTTCCTCCTACCGAGTTGCTTTGACCAGACTTAATGTGAGGGGAAGTGTCTAGTCTTATTGCAACTTGATATGCCATGTTTGGTTGATATCCCTAGGAGGCTTGCCTTTTCTAAAGGACGTGAAGAAAGAGTGGATGGGTAAGAGGGAGAGGAGGAGAGACCAGAAGGAGAAGAGAGAGAGGAAATTTCATTTGGGATGTAATATATGAGAAAATATAAAATAATAATAATATAATGGATCAACCATATACCAAATCAGAAATATACAAAACTCGTAAGCCATGAGCCTGTCTTAGCAATAATCATTGTGTTCTTGTTTTGTTCTCAGTTTACTCAATATGCAGTCAGAGAGGAGACCATGGATCTAAAGGACTCCTGCAAAGGTAGAAGTATTGTTGGATATAAAGGAAACAGGAAGGGGGCAGTGAGCTCTGGATTTTGGAGGGTTCCTAGATTCTGAAGCCTCCAGGCATCAGATATCAAGAGCATCTCTGATATCTGAACCCCAAATAGAGTCCCATGCCAAGACTGGCCTTATGCACCCGCACACAAGGATAGCAAAGACCTTATCAAATCCATATGCTGAGGTACACTAAAGTTGTGCTTGCTAGGTTAGATAAAATGGCACCCTGTAAATGTAGCAGTTTTAAAGTACACTTTCATGTCGAAGACAGATGATTAAAATAATTTGCGGGGTGGTGGTGGCGCACACCTTTAATCCCAGCACTTGGGAGGCAGAGGCAGGCAGATTTCTGAGTTCAAGGCCAGCCTGGTCTACAGAGTGAGTTCCAGGACAGCCAGGGCTACACAGAGAAACCCTGTCTAGAAAAACCAAAAAAAAAAAAAAATTAGGAACTTTGTTGGGGGAATAGGAAAAATATAAGTGGTTAAGTGAAGAGAAATTATATTACAAGAAAGGAGATTCATGGAAAGGGGAAGAACCTGAAAATGATGAAGGTCAAGAGTAACTAATATTTTCCTCTTGGGCACTTGAAGGAGGATGCATAAAGACAAAGGTTCACTGGGCAGGAGGCGGGGAAAGCAGGCCAGAATGATTCACTGTGGTCTCAAGGAACCGCAGAGAAAAACCTTCTTCCTCACTGGTCTTAAAGAGCCAGAGAAAGGGCCCTGGCTTGGATGGAAGAGAGAGGCTGGGAAAACTAGAAAAATGAAATAAGAGGTCCAGAAATCCCAAGTGTTAGCCTTCTCCATCTTGAAAGAGATGCACAACTCTCTGATAACAGTAAATACCTAACAACTGCCAACGGCATGCCAAGCCTGAGACCCTGTGATGTGCCCCAGCCACAGCAATGGATGAGAAAGCCCCTAGCTCTCATGTGCCCGAGAGGGAACCTGGAAATAAGTGAGGTGAAGGAGATGGTCCCAGGGTCCTACAGAGAATGGTGACAGGGTAGGTGGATGGCAGAGCTATGGTGGGAACGAAGAGATAGTGAGTAGTGAATGGGATTCAGGTCAGTAGAGTGCTGCTTCAGGCTTCTGAGCAAAAATCCAGCTTCTAGACTGTATAAATCCGATTTGTGGAGTGAATAAGTCCTGGGCTTCCCCTGTCTGAAGAGATCATGTGATAACTGATACTGTGCACTGTGTAGAAGAGGCACTTAGGGACAGGATCATGTTAAAGTATACCAAAGGTGAATTAAGGTCCCTAGGTAAATTTCTGAAGGAGAAGATAGCTCTGTGTATGGATTCAGTGACACTCGGAAGTGAAGCTGCCAGCACCCGGCAGTGAAGCTGTGCAGACACTTTGTATATCTGTTATGGATGAGGAGCTTGGTGTCCTTGTAGGAACTCTAACAGTGGGAGCGGGGAATATCCCTGACTACTTCACCTACTTTCCTTCTATTGGGTTGTCTCATCTACCCCCAATGTAATGGTATGTGCCTGGTCTTATTGTAGTTTATTATACTGTGTTTGGTTGATGTCCTGCTCTTTTCTGAGGGGAGGTAGGTATAGTGCACATGTAGGGGAGAAGGGAGGTGATGGGGAGAGACTGGTGGTAGGAGGAAGGGGAGGAAAAATTATAGTCAGGCTGTAGTAAATGAGAAAATAATAATAATAAAAGAATACAGAGAAGGCCAATCAAGAGTCGATAAGAATCTCTTAAGATTAACAGGGGCCATTTTATCACTAAGTGTACATGAAAAGACACCATACATATACACTTTTATTTCAGAAAAAAAAAGAAACAATACCAGAGCTATATGGGATACCTAAGTTCTATCAAGCATAAGATTGAAACCCTAAAGAGGAAAGGGAAAGAAAACAAGGCTCTCAACATCTACGTAGGGCAGGAGGGCACAGGCTGGTGTTGAGGTGAGACAGGCATCTCTGCTGGCCTGGACATCTGCTCTGAGGCTCAGAGGAGGAGACACTAGCTGAGAAGGTACGAGGGGAAGCTTTTAGACACAGAACAACTGCCAACAAAGGCAGGAAATACAGGTTAGTGTGGCTAGATCACCATGAACATGTACTGGAGCGTTGGTTGTTGGACAGTTAGGAAAGACTAAAGAGTAGAAATCGCCTGGTGATCCACTCCATAATTTCTGCCTGTCTCTGTGATTGGCAAAGCCAAAGCTGATTATTAACTGGGTCAGTGTGCTAAGGTCTAATCAATGACCAGCAGCAAGTGCTTCCAGTTCAAAGCAAAGGAAAGCACATGGGGCCAATTCCTTTCTCCCTGACCCGATGATCAAAATCAACAGAATCACTGGACTCTAGGAAAACACAGACAGATGCCCTGTGAGTCACAGGGCCTCTCAGTGAATAAACCTTATGCCAGGAAAGTAAGTTAGGCTGACTGATGCCATACCAGGAAGAAACTCAGGTCTTATTCAAGTGGAATAGAAAATCATTTGAAATTTTGAGTTGGAGAATAGTGAGTCCTTAACATGTTTGTTTATTTTCCTTATGGTTGTTACACAGAAAGCAGGACAGAAATGGCAGTACTGGTGACATCGTCCTAATCAGAAGGACTTTGGCTGGTTACATAGAAAGATTGTTATTGGGTAAGCAGAAGCCTGAAGTCTGGTTTCTGTTTACCAGAAAATCAGATCTCACAAGGCACGTTTATGTTTACCAGGAATCTCCCTTAACTCCTTAATCTGCCCCCAAAGGCCAACTACCTTGGGCAAGAGCATCTAGTTCCTGGTCAGTCAGAACGGTATCAGCTCAGTGTCTCCCACCCTGCTGCCTGTCATATAAAACCCACTTCTTTTCTACTATCTTGCCTTCCCACCCTACCAGATAGCCTTGGTAGTTCAATCCACAATAAATCATTCTTTCTTCCCATGGGGTGGTCCAGTGCAGTGGTTTACTTGCACTCTTACACGAAACAGTGAAAACATTCGGGCTCCCACACATGCAGATGAGCGTTTGCTGAGCGGGGAGGAAGGACAGCAGGGTAGTTACATTTTAGGGAAGCTAATTCTGAAGTAATGGTGGCTTGACCTTAGTCTTACCATGGAGGAGGGTGGGATCTAGTCTGAAGACAGACATAACAGTACAGCAAAAGGCCTCCAAGGCTTGGGGTCTGAGCAAATGAGCAAAGAGGAAGGGGATGGGGCAGTGAGCAAAGAGTGAGGTGAGGCAGGAGGATTTCTGCAAAGGGTTAAAGCATCATGTTTCCATTTCAATAGCTCTTCCAGAGAATGGGATGTTAGGAGAAAGGTGAGGAGAGAAGAAGAGGGAGAAAGAACTCAATTCAAGTTATAAATTGAGTGCAATTGTGAGACTCAACCTGACTGCATTACAAAATACAGAGACACAAAATGCTCTCAAACCAAGTCCAGAAATACATGAAAACAGCAGGATAAAGCTGGGTTTGTTTCAGGAATAAGATAGATTCGTTCCAGGAATGCAAGGGGTTTTGTTTTTTCTTCTTTGCTTTAAAAAAAAAAAAGTATCCCTATTTGTAGAATTAATTTATGGTATTATCAGGATAATCCTGTAGAATGTATAGATTATGATGAGAATTGATACAGGTATTTATCATAATTACTGGGTGGAAGTTGAGGTTACATAACTTATTTGTATTATGTAGGCAGCAATGGACAATCAGAAAGTAAGAAGTATTTAATGATAGTATTTATAATCACTTTGAATTCATCAAATAACTACAAACATATGCAAGGACATCTACGAGGAAAACAAAAAAATGTGATTGTGAGGAAATAAAGGAGACAACATGAATGAAATGCTTTTTTTTTCCCAATTCAGAAATTGAAATAAAAAATCAATGTTGTAAAGATAACACTTTTCCACACTTGATCTGCATATGCTTCAAAATGGCCCTGCTGGCTGTGCAGCTTATGTAGATGTGTCAAAGGAAATATCCGTTATAGCCCAAGGAACAGTTAGACTGCCAGACATCAAAGCTTACTGTAACACTACAGCGGCTTCTGTAAGGTGGCATAACCAATGGACAGAAGCATAGAACAGAGAGAGCCGAGATATGGCACAGGGCTACTACAAGAAACAGTAGTAGCCCAGCTCCAGAATGAGCTATGGGTACAGGGCCATTTGACTTACAACAAAGGTGGTGACAGATGCTAGTAAAATAGTTAAAATAACCATTTCAGTAATGAATGCCCAGGCAACTGGGCACCCAAGTGGGCTCTGGCTTCATGCAATACTCCAAAACCAAATACATGCTGACACGGCCATCATCATGAACTGTAAAACAATAAAACGTCTACAGGGATGAAATGGGGCTATCTTCAGGGGCAGATCCTCAAACACGACTCAGGACTAACCTAGGAAAAGGGGAAGGACCAATCGCACGGTGAAATCAAATGACTGTTCAGCAAAAGATACTGTTTAGAAGAAAAAGAATGTATTTCAGGGAAATGTGTAAAAGCTAACAGAATATTTTTAACCTGATTATTTAAAGCATCTCTACAAAGAAACAAGCAAACAGAAAAACCAGCCTCTTCATAATAGAAAACACCCAGTGGGGGTGGGGGGGAGAAGGGGGAGCTGGAGGGTTGCTCAATGGTTAAGAGCAGCTGTTATGCAACCGAGTGTGGAATTGGGGTTTCAGTAGAGGTGGAACAAACCAGGTGCCCCAGCACTTAACCCCAGCTGTGTGAGTGTGCTGGGGGTGGGGTCGGGGGCAGCAATAGGAGGGTTGCAATAGAAAAAGGAAAAAGCAGAAAAGAAAAAGTAGTCAACCGTAGTATTCATCAGGAGAATGAGAAGCTTAACCACAACACAAAGCTGCTAAACACACCCCGAAGGCAAAGGTTAGAAAAGGCAATGGTGACTGCTCGGGAGGGGCGCTCAGACATCGCTGAAGGAACGCCAGTTAGTACAACCACTTAAACCTGTTTGGCAGAATCCACTGTAGTTGAACATGTCTGCTCTCAGTGCCCGATGCCTTGATGATACCACTCCCAGGTATATGCTCAAGAAATGCACATATATGAATACCAAAGTGTGTGTCCAAGGATGTCCATAGGAACCCTGAAAACAATCCAGATGCTTATCCATGTTAGCATGTACGGAGACAGCGTGGTGTATTCACACACTAGAGGGCCTCATGGCAGCAGGAGCCAACCCCTGGAGATGGAGCAAGCCTCCCTGTTGGTTAGCCCGTAGCTGTTGGAATTTACTCAGTCTCACCCCAGACAGGCTGAGGGAAGAGGCCTCTGAGATGACACCTGCTCCAAGCATGCGCCAAAAGCAGCACCATGAGAAAGATCGTGGAGCTGTGTGAACACAGTCTAGCCTCCCCAGCCAGTCCCCACTTCATGAGCAAAACCAGTAATTACAACTATTTGAAGCCACTGTATTGGGGTAGGATTACACAGCACCAGGTACCAAACATACATTAAAGTTTTTGAGGAAAAAACAAAAGTAGAATATTTTCAGCCAGGTATGATGGTATACACCTGTGATCCTAGCATTCAGGAAGGGAGGCAGGACGGTTGCAAGCTCGAGGCCAGCCTCAGGTATAGAAGGGACATATTGTCTCAATCAAAAATAAATAACCAGATAAAAAGAGAGCAGAATATATTCGACTTGTAAGCCACTTTTAAATATCGGAGGGAGGAAAGCTCATTGGTTAAATTTATAAAATCATTTTAAGAACTAAAATATAATGTTAGGTTCATAAACAGGACACAGTTACTTGTGTTTTAAATTAAAAGTTGAAGGGAACAGTTAGGATTTAAATTTTTCTGTTTCAACTGAAAATTAACTTTGGGACTAAAATAACCATGGCTAAAAGTCATTGGATCCTTTCAGATCATTTAAAGCAACAGCACAGGAGAGGCGTGAAGTGTTTTATTGCATGCTTGCTGGATGCCATGTTCTGTCATAGGTGCTTTACCCAATCAGCTCACTGGATCCTCACAACCACCCTGTGATGTGAGTTCATAGCCTCACTTGACAGACCAGGCTCAGAGGCTGTTAACCTGGCAATGTCCTGCAACCCATAAAAGATGGAGTCAGGCCTGGTGCCTCTGGACCCTCCCTCCTGTGAGGAAGGCTCATGAAGGTGTTTCTCCATGTCATGTCCATCCGCTATCTTGCCCCACATCTTTCTGGAGGGCTAAGAAGGGGGGCGTGAGTACAAGTGGTCATCCAGGGAACATGGAAGAGCACCCTCTGGCCACAGAGACAACAGCTCTCTGATCCTTAGAGCTCAGGAGTGTGAGTTGGAGCCAAAGGGGCCTGTGTTCTGGACATAACTTGAGAAGAGTTCTGGAGAGGACTTCTAGAAGCTGTGGAGAGAAACAGAAGAAGGATGTCAGCGTGTGGCTCCAGAGGGTTTGCCAGGTATCTCAGGATCCTTGTGGGGTTTCTATTTCCTCAGCGGACCCCAGTTTTGACTGCACCCCAGTTTTGACTACACCCCAATGCCTCGCCACGAGCAGTTGTGCCTTTCAGTTCTTTCACTGTGGGACATGGAGGGGTCATGAAGGGGTCACTTCCGAAGTTATCTAGGCCCATTCTCTTGGTCTGTAAGTGAGAGATGGAGCCATCCTCTGCTGCCTCTTCCTGAGTGCTCAAAAGAAAGCACTCTACTTCCTGCTTACTGCTCATGGACTAAGCTGCCTAGTTTCTGTCAAGTTGACACAGGCTGAAGTCATCTGAGAGGAGGGAACCACAATTAAGAAAATGCCTCCAGAGATCCAGCTGTGGACAAGCATGCAGGGCATTTTCTTTTTTGTTTGTTTGTTTGTTTGTTTTTTTGAGACAGGGTTTCTCTGTGTAGCTCTGGCTTCCTGGAGCTCACTCTGTAGACCAGGCTGGCCTCGAACTCAGAAATCCACCTGCCTCTGCCTCCCAAGTGCTGGGATTAAAGGCGTGCGCCACCACCGCCCGGCTGCAGGGCATTTTCTTAATTAGTTCTCTTAATTCAAGGGAGGAGGACCCAGCCCATTGTACATGGTGCTGTTCCTGGCCTGGCGGTCCTGGGTTCTGTAAGAAAGTCAGCTGAGCAAGAAGTCGTGGGAAGCAAGCAGCACACCTCCATGGTCTCTGCATCAGCTCCTGCCTCCAGGTTCCTGCCCTGTGTGAGTTCCTGTCCTGACTTCCTTGATGATGAACAGCAATGTGGAAGTGTAAGTGGAAATAAAAGTGGAAATAAACCCTTTCCTCTCCAAGTTCCTTTGGCCATGATGTTTCATCTCAGCTATAGAAACCCTATCTAAAACATGGATGATGAAGAAAAACAACCTAAGCCCTGCACAGAAATTCCATAGGCTTTGTAAGATGCTGACTTTCATTTCTACAAAGAGACGGGTGGGAAGAGGAGGCTGGCAGAGCAGAGTTGGAAGAAAGGCCTGGGCAGAGAACACTGCTTCCCTGGACCTCACCTCAGCCAGCAGAGCAGCCACTGCTGAGGCCCCAGAGCCTGCGTGCCTGTACCTCAGAGAAGACTGCCTGCACTGGCAGCCATCAGCTTTCATTCTGATGGAAGAGTCTGAATGAGATATGACAGATCTGCCTCTGGCAAAAACGCATAGATGGGGGCAGCATGAGGTACAGCCACTACTCAGTTCTTCTGAAGCTCAGGGTAGATGTGGTCTCTCTCCTCCCAGGCTGCCCCTTGGTTGGGAGAGGACTCTGCCAGCTGCCAAGCTGGAAACCAAACCACTTCCACCCAGTCCCATGTGTTATTGAGTTGTTGGAAGTGCTGTCTCTACCAGCCCTTTTCCCCAGGGTGGGAAGGCAGAAGGTAGGTTCCAGGGAGGGAAGGAGAAGCAGCCAGCAGTCACTCGGAAGCTGCCTAATATATGACCACTTACGACTATGTGTTCACCTCATTCTGAACACTTTGTGGTTTGAAAGTAAAACCCACCTGTTCTTTCCTCCTTCTCTGCTAATTAAATAACACAGGACACACACAAGGAGGTTTGGAGGCAAACAGTGGTTCTGGGAAAGATCCATGATAACTTGGAATCATCAGTCAAGGCTAGAAGTTAGGAGGATTTCAGCTTGTGATGATTGTTCCTGGGGTGTGAAGAGCTTGTGCAGGGATTCTGAGACATCGTGCCATTTTGCAAAGTGAGTTAGGCTCCCAGAAAAGGATGCCCCAGAGGTGCTAAGGTTGTTTCTAATGCTGACATGGAGTATATTCTGTCCAGATTTGCTTTACTGTGGAGCCAGCCACCAAAGTTCTAGTGTCCTTCAATGGTGCCTATGCCCTGATGTTTGGGAAACATCCTTAAAGCTGGGGGTTTTCAGGCCTTTATTTGAATGGTTTTCTTTATCCTCAGATCACTCCTTGGACGAGTTAGGATTTGGAATTAGCAAAATGGAGACACAAGGTTGCTTAGGGAAGAGAAGAGAGAGCAAAGCCAGAGACTGGGCAAAGGGGAAAGAAAACAACCAGATTGTTAAACATCCAAGCAACAAAACGGGAGAAGTCACGGGGCAGATGGGGACAGAGAGGGTGAAGTGTGAGCAAGAGGGGTGGGTAGAACCACAACCAAGACAACAGGGACAAGTAGGAGTCAGGGATGGGAAGAACCAGAAAGAAGAGCAGAAGTCAGTGCTCTGTGAACTGAAGAGGTGAGGAAGAAGGCTGGACAGCATGAAGCACCCACAGTTCACACCAGAGGCAGGGAAGCAGGCTGGACATCACAAAGCACCCACAGTTCACACCAGAGGCGGGGAAGCAGGCTGAACAGCATGAAGCACCCACAGTTCACACCAGAGGCGGGGAAGCAGGCTGGACATCACGAAGCACCCACAGTTCACACCAGAGGCGGGGAAGCAGGCTGGACAGCACGAAGCACCCGCAGTTCACACTGGTCAGCAAGGATGGGGGATAGAGAGACAGAAAGAGGACAAGTGAACAGGAAGGTACACTACATTATCCTGGGCTTCAGCGTCTTGGAATTACTCCACAGGAAATGATAATGTTCAGATCTCTAAAGCCAGCGTTGGCCTTCATGGCCTTCATCTCTCGCTCCTCTCATCAGCAATGTGGCTTGTTCGAAATACATGCACTCATTCACTCTGTGCACCGGACTAGTTCTTCACATCTGTGGGTGCTTCTCTAAGAGTGCTAGGCTCCTTTGTGCACCCCTAACACTTAAAATGCCTTCCAGGTTGTGGATGGTGGGGATTTCCTCAGGAAAAGCCAGGCCTCCGCCATGGTTGGGTAGAGTCCAGAGGAAAATGTCAAGGTACAGTAAGATCAATCAGGAGACCATGAAAGCAACTTCTCCGAACTACCAAACACAGCCTTTCTGGTACACATTGCTACAAGGGAAATCCTGCTCCCAAGGGGAGGCCACCTGGGTCTAAGACACGGGTGGGCTGCTGGGAAAATCCAAGCTGTCCTACATCTGTCATAGGAATGTTTTAATCAAAGCACTGACTGGGCCTCACCTGAGTGACCAGCACCGTCTGCCACTGGGCGGGAGGAAAGCAAGATAGGGCCATTTGCTTCCCAGACTATTTGCCTGCTATCACCAGCCGCTTTGATTTTTAACAGTCCTTCCTAGTGAAGACTCAGTAACAGTTCTGCTTCCCAGAAGTCTCTGTGTGACTTCAATCAGTAGACAATCAGTAGAACCATGCCAGCATTCGCTTCCCTTGAAATGCATGCCACATGCAAAAATCTCCTTAGCCCCAGCAGCCGTCTTAGCTACTAGTGAAATCTAGTCACGCCCACTCCCAAAAGACGAGAGCCCATTGGCCTGCTCTAAATGTCAATCAGCCCATTCTCCACAATGCAACCACAACTAATCATGAGTAGGTTTAGAAAATGTTTCATAGCACGCATGCATGAGCCCAGGTAGGGTTGGGTTATAGCAGTGAGTCCTCTGAGGGGTTCAAAAGCAGTGTGAGGAACAAGGCATATTCGCCTCGGCATACTTACATAGGATCCTGAGCCGTTGTCTGTGCCCATGTTAGTTCCGCCCTCACCTCATGTACTCCCCATCGCTCCTATAATCCATAAATGACTCTGATCCCGAAACCTCCTCAAAATCCTCCAGCACCAGACTGGTGGAGTCCTCACCCAGGGTGCCGCTGTCTGGCCTGGACATCCTGGCCTGGGGCAGAGGCACAGGGAAGTTGGTGGTAGCTGGAGGCGCGGAACAAGGGGTTGTTGGCAGGATGCAGATGGGCCTGGCTTGAGCAGGGGACACATCTGCCTCAAGGGCTTCTTCATCATCTTTCTCAGACTCTGGTCCTCCATCTGAGGCCGAGGGACTCAGAACATGGTAGAGGCTGGGAAGGCGGATGTCGAAGCGTAACCCAAACTTGGCAAACAGCTTGTCATTGAGAGTATACAGCTTCTCAGAGATGTCGTAGCCCAGCAGGGCTGAGAAAAGGCGGGAGATATATCGCTCTCTGTTCAGAAGAAGGTGAAGATTTTTCCGGGGCCAGGAAATATAGCTACATTCGGTCTCAGCCGTCAGTGTCACCTGAGGGGTTAGGAGCAGAGAGGGAAAGGTTTAACGTGCAGAGAAAGGCAGCTACTTGACATAGTATCTCTCTAGGGCCTAGCTGGGACGAAGTCCAGGGACAGGCTTCTCGTATGCACTATGATGTGCATGCCCGTGTCAGGACTGTGGTCAGTCCCTTGCTCAGCTGCCCCTCACCTCCTGGAGCCTCAATTTGCATATCCCATCTCCTCGGTTCTGAGGTTCCACTGTTGATAACCTATAGGCTGTGAAAGATTCTGAGTAGAATGTCAAGAAAGAGGGGGAGGCTTCCTAGGGTACCGAAGAGAGGTCAAGCTGAAGACTGTTCATGGTGACCTATGCCTGTAATCCCAGTTACTAGAGGCAGAAGTGGAAGGACGACAAGTTCAAGACCAGCTTCACTACTCTTCAGTGCATTAGGAAGCCTATCCCCCCCCCCCAAGCCATTCTACTCAGAATCTTTGGCAGCCATTGAGCCATTGTTGTTATAAATAAACAGTGGAACCTCAGAACCGAGGAGATGGGATATGCAAATTGAGGTTCCAGGAGGTGAGGGGCAGCTGAGCAAGGGACTGACCACAGTCCTGACACGGGCATGCACACCTTAGAGGAGAAAATCAAGGTCTGGGAAGGGAATAACTTAGTAGTAAAGTGGTTGAGCATGTGTGTAAGGCCCAAGGTTGAGTTCCCTGTGTGTGTGTGTGTGTGTGTGTGTGTGTGTGTGTGTGTGTAGAACCATGCACTGGGGCACAGTCACTAAGAGGGCTGGGGAGAAAAGTTTATTGAGAGAAATGGCTACAGATTAAGCATACCAAACTGTATCAGATGGACAGCAGAGCACTGGGGTTCAGGTCTCAGAATCTGCTCTTGGTTACAAACCAAAGGCTCTCATGGCCCGAGGAGAAATATAAAGGCACAGAAAAAGAAACTCAGGAGCGATGAATCAGGTCTGCTTCCTTAGTTATTTAAGGACAGAGGAATTTTTGTGTATTCACCATGCCCAGGATGAAAACTAGATTATGCCAGCAGAACAAAAAGACAACAGCTGTACTTGGCACACAGTAGGGCGCCATAATCCATGTTCACATGATGAGCTGGGCATGGTGGCTCATGTCTTATAAGCACTCAGGAGTGGACCAGAACTGGAAGCCGGCTTGAGCTACATAGTGATTCTAGGATAACCTGAGCTACAGAGTAAGACCCTGTCTCACAAAAGGTGAGTAGCAAAGCCAAGGTTAAAGTGGAGTCATTCCAAGGATAGTATAGGGAAGGGAATAAACTTGGACAATTTTGAATGATCCGGCTAGTACGACCCTTTACTGACAGGACTACAGTGTGTTGTTTGTGAGTGGTAAAGGCAGCCATCAAGGCTAACCTTTGCTGAGCTCTGAGTATGTGCCAGGCATTGTATTGAATGCTTTTTTTTACTGACTATGAAATATGTTTCAAAGCATTCTCTGTTAGAGACTATATACAGCTCCGTAAACTCTTGCTTCTCAGGGTTAGACAGTTGGCTGAGGGGTTACCAGCACTTACTATTCTTGCAGAGGACCTAAGTTTGACTCTCAGTACCCACACCAGGTAGCTCACAACTGCCTATAATTTCAGCTCCAATGGATCTACCACCTCTGGCTTCTGCAGGTATCTGTACTCATGTGTGCATACTCCCCTCCGCCCATACTATTAAAAATAAATCTTACACACACACACACACACACACACACACACACACACACACACACACTTAAACAATCTTTTTTGCTTTTTTTTTTGAGACAGGGTTTCTCTGTGTAGCCCTGGGTATCCTGGAACTCACTCCATAGGCCAGGCTGGCCTCAAATTCATAGATATCCACCTGACTCTGCCTCCCGAGTGCTGAGATTAAAGGCGTGTGCCATCACCACAACCATCTGGTTTTAAAAATAAATCTTGTAAAAAAGACACACCTTAAAAACCTCTCACCTTGCCTACTTTACTTCTCATTACACCCTCTCCTGGTCCCCCATGTCTGCTGTGCCCCTCCCCCACTCCTACTGCCCACAGCTTTGTACATCACCTGATCGTTAACAGGGCCCTAAATTAGTCATCAGGGCCAGAAGCTAGGTGCTGGTTTCAGGTTTGCTCCTGTACCAGCTGTGTAACATCCGTTACTATCATGTCTGGGCATGTTGCCTCCTGAGAGAATTCTGAAGAGAACACTCACAGCCTGTCCATGACCAACAGCTGAGCGAGTGGCTCTCACACTTTGTCATAGGCTGTGCCCTAAGTGTCTTTATCAGCAAGTCCCAGACAAGAAACCAGTGTCAAGCAGAGAGCAGATGAGCCTAAGGAAGGCCTGACCTACATGCAATCCATGTCCAGAAGGCCAGACACAGCGAGCATGGGTGTTCCCGTGTAGGCTGTTACCTGGTTTTTAAAGAATAACTATCATTTTCTTTGCCTTACCTTCATGGTTAGCTACCTTTATATTTATTCCCCCCTTCTTGGAGCTGGGCTTACAAGAACACATCACCACACCCTGTTTTTTGTTTTTTTTTGTTTTTTTTTTTTTTTTTTTTGTGGGTGCTTAACTCAGGCTCGCATGCTTGCACAGCAGACATTTACCTACTGTACCATGACCCTAACCCCAGAAACCTACTTTTTGATTGGTACCCAAACGCATACAGGAATGTCTGTAATAAAGTTTTGATACAGTGCCAAGCTTTTTCTTTATGAGAGCATACCTAAATAGGACATGAGTCCAGTAAAACAGGTTGCAGATCGGAGGCTAGTGATGAACTCTGTGGGATGCGCCTGTGCCCTGCTCTTGGTGAATAACCAGCATCACAGGGCCAGCAGGTCTGCTGTGCTGGGTGGTCGAGGGGTGTGATGGGATGCTGAGGTCTGTGTGAAATGTGCTGTGAGTTATGATTTAGGCAGGAATCAGGATTGTTCTTCCAATCAACAAGGCCATGTCAGAGGCAAGGTCAAGATGAACGACAACGCAACAACATTTGATATCTGCAAAGAGGAAATGGGACTTTACACAGCCAACAGCAAGGGTGTGGATCTCATTGCTTCTAAATGAGGCAAACACTCAAGATATAAATGCTGGAATATGAGCAAGCTTACATTCCAGGCAGAGAGGCCATCTGGGGTAACAGCCCTTCCTTTGGAGCCTAACCCACCTGCTCCTCCCTGTCAATGCCACAGCCTGCTCTGGACGCTTCAGCCACTCTTCTGCCTTTCTCCTGGCCTGAGGGAGTTCCCAAAGAATGCCTCTGGGCAAACAGGGTGGAGACGGGACAAAGGTTCCGTGATGGGAGCTGGTCAGTGGCTAGAGGTTCTGGCAGTGGCAGCAAGACTGCTTCTGTGACACTATCGCCACAGACCTAGGATTAGGACAGAAGCAGGCCGAGACAGTGGCATTGCCTGGCATGTGTCTGTTCTGGGGTTAGCTCATATGCTGGCTAAAGGATTCTCTGGTAGACATCACAGAAGATATACAGACCCCAGGACAGCAAACTGTCCCTGATAAGGTTGAATGGACCACTCTTCTGATGGTCCAGGCTTTTGCTTGGCTCTTCTGTTCTCTAGCTGAGTGCATGATGCTCTGGGGCCTTAGCTGCCCTATCTGTCAAACATAGGAACAGTTATATCTAATCTAGTACATTGTATGATTCAGAGAGGGAATAAAAATGCAGTGTGTGCCCCATGCTAGCTATCCGCAACCCAGACCCACAAGGGGGAAGGACTGCAGAGGGGACAGCAGGGGCTGAGTGGCCATGCTCCCCCATGGCTCATGGCTGTGAGTGACCCACAGAGTCTTCTGAGACACCAACTGCTCATGGGCAACCAGTTCAGCAAAAACTATTCTTGGGACTGTCTTACGGAGTGTGGAGACAGAGACAGAGACAGAGACAGAGACAGAGACAGAGACAGAGACAGAGACAGAGACAGAGACAGAGACAGAGAGATGGCGATGCCTCCACACCATTAGAACAGAGAGCAATGTGCACACAGCCAGCATAAACAAGGGAAGCTCTCAAGCAGGCAGGTGGCTGCAGGAAGCTGTGGGGCATAGAGACCAGAAGGTGAACCCAGGTAGCCCTCATAGAAGAGTTCTGGGGAGCATGGCGGTTTGTTTAGAATGCATTTCAGGTACAGGGCAATAGAAGGGTCAAGTTATGAGCAGTGTGTACCAGGAGGGCTGGAGCTGCTAAGAGTTTCAGTTACCCTAAGGAGGATGAGCTTTTTTTTTTTTTTTTTTTTAAATTCTGTGGGCATTAGCCTTTTGGAAGAGTTGTAGGTCCATGAATGACACGACTGCCTGTCAGGGACATGAACCACCCTTCTCTGTTCTCCAGACCCAGGAGCCCAGGCACCCTTCTCGAGGAGAAAGCAGAGGCTATGTCCCGCCCACTCTTAGCATCACATTTGATGGTGGTCAAAGGGCAGATGGGAGAGAGGGGAGAGAGAGGTAGCAATGTTGTGGGCTTGCAATGACAGCTGACCGTGCTGCCACAGGGCTCCTTATTACCTGGAAGGTCCCCTCTTCAGAAGGATGCAGTGATTCCCATTCAGGAGAGTCCATGAACTGGTATGGAAAGATGTAGTGCAGAAACTGCCCATCCTGGCTCACTCGAACCCTGAGAAAAGGAGAGAGGAGACTGAATAGGACAGGACAATAGCTGCTCGCTGCCGAAGCTGCCTATTGCTGAGTAGCTGAAACCCTCCTGCAGAAATACTCAGCTAAAGAGTGGGGAGCCAGAGCAGGTACAGCCCAATAAATATGGGGACGAAGCTCACACGGTCCTCGTCCTGTACATGGTTTTCTATTCCACAGTGCAGAGCCAGAGTCCTGGGGAGGAGAGCGGGTAATAAGAACATTTGGGGTCCTAGCAGCGTGGCTCATGTGTACATGAGTCTAGCGTAGCAGATCATGTGTGTATGAGCTCATGAGTGGTCACTCAACAGGTGGGAGGCTATGGCAGGAGGACTGCCATGAGTGTGAAGCCAGCCTGGCCCACATAATAAGTGCCAAAGCAGAAAGGACTAGAGTGAGACCCCACATCACCACTTCCATCCCACAACACCCCCACACCCCCACAATACACACCCTGAAGAAAGAGGAGGGGGAGAAAAGGGATAAAAAAGAAGAAAAAGAGGGAAAAAAGGAAGGAAGGAAGGAAGGAAGGAAGGAAGGAAGGAAGGAAGGAAGGAAACAAAACCTCCTGAAAACTCTTTTAGGCATGAGCTTTATCTCAAAGCAATTAAAAAAAACATCTCTGCAGGCAAGTTATGGACATTTTTAGTTTAAAAATATCCCCAATAATTCCACTATGTATCCAGGATGCAAACCACTGTGTTGGGGCTCAGCTGTGCACCAACCATGTGTGGCTATTTCAATTGAGATCTACATTCATTAAAATTAAATATAGCTAACAGCCAGTCCAGTTGCTCAGTCACAGTAATCACACCCAAGCACGTGCGGTCTGGGGCTGCCATATTGCACAGCATGGATGCAGCATGTCCCCGATGCCATGGGAGGCACCGCTCTGCCTTTCCCCTTCCAGGCAGGCTGCATGAGGACCAGGGCTCAGGATAGCTCCTGTTTGCAAGAGAAAGAAGATAGCATGTAAGGAAGGCGAACGGGTGCTTCACATGTGCCTGCCCATTGAGTCACCGCGGTGATGTGGGGTAGGCTGGTTTTTCTTCCTTTCTGAGTTTTATGGCCAAGAAAACGGATGGTCAGGAAAACTGCATGGTGAGCTTAAGGTCATATGGCTGCCAGGCAACAAAACAGAGTCCATGTTCTCTCACCATGATGTCATGTTACAGGAGTTTTGGGTAGGTGGTGGTGGACAGTTGCAACATCACCCTTCTCTACGTTCACCAAGCACAAGGACACAGATCCTAAACACCTCACTCACTGATGGCCCTGGCATGCACTCCTATGCCAATGCCTTTCTAACTTCATCGAGACTTTAAAACTAGAGTTAAGTGACTTGTGACTTGTGTCTCGGGCAAAGACAACTAACACACATTGGTTAAACTAACACACTCCTATGTTTAAGAACCTTGTCTCTCAAATAATGGAACCCTGACTTTGCAAAAGGATGAGCCCCAACTGGCCACAAGAGACTCTAAATCATACAGAATAGCCAATAGACACGATTCTTATCTTATTGCAGTCTGAGGCCTAGGTGCATGTCTTTCTTTAAGTTTGAAGACAAATCCTTTTCTTTTTCTAAAGGACCCTACCTCACATTAGCTAGAAGAGTGGGTTTCTGTGGCTGTGACCAGGAATTCTAATTAATTTTTAAAAAAAATTATGAATATGATTATTCCATACCACTAACCCATTAAGCAACTGTTCTGGCCTTTCCTGTGAGCACAGGCTTGCTTTCCATCTCAGGGTAAGCAACCCCGCTAATATTGTTGGATCTCTAGCTTTATGTCCAGCACCCACCCTGGTGCTTTGCCCCTGCAGAGAAGGGGCCTGCATTCTGTGAGGGTCTGGTATGGTACCTGAAACACCAGCTGTATGCCTACAAAAAGTGAGTGGTTTCTGGATGTGGTGCAACACCTAGACACAGATCAAGACCCAGTCTGGGCCTTCTCTTCCATTCCCCAGGAAATGTGAGTTTTCACATCTACCCCTTTTAAAGCAAGGTATATTGGGCAAAGAAGGAAACAAGAAATCACACCTTGTGGACACAAGCTTACCTGGAGGGAGACGGGCTCCCATTACTTCTGTAGGTTTTCTCACTAAACCACTATTCACAGACCCTCCCGTGTTCCTGAATACCGAGGGCTGCAGAGGTGGGTATAATCTGACTCTTACAGCCAGAGGTTCACAGCTGAGTGGAAGCCTCAAGTACATGAAGAACTAACTGGCTGCAATCAGTGTGCTGAGTACTGGGATGGAGAGGACTCACAGAAGAGGGGAGTGGGAGAGCCTGGTTCTCTGCAGGGAACAGACCTCTCATGATGACATTCCATCTGAGTTCTTAAGGATAAACAGGCTATGATGAGCAGGTAAGGGTTCAGATGGGCAGCGATTCTGGGGAGTTTAATGAGAGAGCCTGTTTTCAAATACCTTCTGCTCCTCTTTCTCCAGGCCGCTGGGGTTTTACTGGATGTGTGGCTGGCTGCACAGCTAAAGACTATGCCTTCTTATATCCTTTGCTGCTAGGTTCAGCCAAGGGGTTAAGTTCTGGCCAATGGGATATTAGTCTCCCCTAAATGAATGCCTATATAGATGTGTGAGCATGCACATCACTGAAAACTATTACTAGTCATTAAGCCAGACCAGGAAATATATATATATATATGGAGAGAGAGAGAGAGAGAGAGAGAGAGAGAGAGAGAGAGAGAGAGAGAGAGAAAGAGACTGCCTGGAAGTTGCAAGAGGAAATAAAGGGCCACATTCTCCTTACTTCAGGGCCTTCACACATGCTGTCTTTACCTAGACTAGTTTCTCTCAGAGCTGGGCCGACTCCTTGAGAGAGTGTGTCTGACCTCCCAGAAAATAAAGACCTAAAAGTTCCGTTCTCTCGTTCTGTTTACCATTTCCCCTTGGGAATGCTGGGTCCGCGAGTAATCACTGTGGCACATAATTATTATTGGCTTAAGCCCCATGAGTTCAAGACAATGCTTGTCACATCTAACACCGGATCCCTAGTCTTAGTACTCTTAAAAAATATCCAAAGAAGGCTGGGGGAAGGGGGGTGGAGAATAGACAGGAGGGGGAAGGGAAGATGAACAGAGCATAGGTGTGTGTGTGTGTGTGTGTGTGTGTGTGTGTGTGTGTGTGTGTGTGAAGAAAAAGCATCTCTAAGAAAAGAAGACACCAGGAGAGAAGGAAGCCAGTGACATGTATCATTTTTCTTTCTCATCTCCTCATGTAAGGAAGCTGGCTCCCAAAGCATGCTGCCAAGACATGACACTGTCTGTCTAATGTCTAAGCAGGCCAAAAGGTCCACCAAAGTGGATTTTAGCCACTGTACTGTATCTTTGGTGTTCTCCTTGATCACATGAGCAGGTCATTTCCTTGCACTGTCATGGACAGTTGCCTGTTCTGGAGGGCTGTGCTTGTGGGATCTGGTGCATTGCATCCTCTATGAAACCAAAAGAGCATAGTCCAGCAGGGTGACAGGCTTTGAGGAAGTCACTTTGTTTTCTGAGTACTGCAAGGGTGGGTTGCCCATATCAAAACCAAACAGAAATGCTTCTGGGGTTTGAGCAAAGGGCTCCAGGGGACACTCCCCATAGCCCAGGGTGGGCTGTACAAGAGCCTGCACTTCCGGGCACAACAGGAGTTTCTTCTGCACCTAGAGGTGTTCGGTATCACACTAACTCAGATGCAGCAATTCTCTCTGAAAACCAAAGCCCAGTCATAGACAGGAAGCCGTCTCCCTCTTGTCCACTCAGCAAAGCTGACAGGATGGCACCGAAAGGCAACAAGTCAAAAAGAACAGAGACAAAGCCCCTACCCAGACCTTGCAAATCAAGGGGAAACCTGAAATGGCCTGATTTCTAACTGTTGATGCTTCACAGTTAGAAAAGCTTTGTAGAAAGACATGCCTCATGTTCTCCTTGGGGACTCAGTCTTATACAAACTCACAGTAAATTTGTCACAAGACACCAGAGCCATATATATGTTTCTGCCGAATGAACACCATACACATGAGGGGCCAGTCTCTGCCAGCCTCAGTGCCCTGCACTTAACAGAGGAGCCACGAAGAGCAAATAGCATGCATCCATGGACGAGCATACATTGTTTGTCTTATGAGCATGGAGCAGTGAGCACCGAGGAACAACCACTGTGTAGTTGACCACCTTAGGTCATTTCTACCCCCCACCTCTCCTTCCTTCCCTTCATTCCTTTCCTTTCCCTCCCCTTTCTCTTTCCTCTTCCCTTCCTCTTTTCACTCTTCCCTCCCCTTTTACTTCTTTCCCCTCCTCATCTTTCCCTCTCCCTGTCCTTTCCTGTAACCAGAATGTTCTGATTATCATCTTTTTTTTTCCACACATGCTTGATCTCCAGCAAGGAGGTGGAGGGGATTGTCTACGGTCAGGCGCTATGAGTCAATGTTTCAAAGAATGCACAGATGCCTACAAAGCGTGCCACACAGAGCCCCAAGGTGGTTTCTCATTGAACATCAACGGCCACTGTTGCCATGGAGGCTAACTGAACAGACGCACTCTGACCCTGAAGCCAACCAATGTCCAACTCTCCCCCTTCCTCTGAGGCGCACCTCTCCCCCGAATCCCCAGTGAGACATGTGTGGACATTACTACTCCTCTGTCACCATGGGCCCTCAGATTACAGTACAGCCTCTCAGTAGAACAACGGCCTGGGGAACACAGGCGGGGCTAGCTTCTCTCTGCAGCTGTCAGTTCGTGGGCTACCCTCCAGTGCTTATATAGAATAGCTCAACTACAACAAGGTGTTTCATTGATGCCCTGGCAGGGAACAGGGGTCACTGGAAACCTCCTGGGTTTTGTTGTTGTTTTATTTCCTGCACATAGTGGGTGCTTTGCAAGTGTTAGATGCATATGGAAGGAACACATTGATCTGACTGAAATGTTTGCTTTTCTAATGCTCATAGAGATTGCTGCACTTTAGTCATCGCACACTGGTGTGTGTGTGTGTGTGTGTGTGTGTGTGTGTGTGTGTGTGTGTGTGTGTGTATCTATTTTGGGTCTGGCCTCACCAGCCCTTCCGGTGGCAAGGAAACACAGTCACCCTTGATAGTATAGAAATTGCCTCACGATCTAACTTCCTCTTGGAAAATATCAAGAAAGAGGAAGCAAAGTCACTCCTAGGGGGGAAAGATCATTCTGGGTTTGTTTTGACTTTCCACATCCATCCCTTGATGAAATAGGACACGAAATGGAAGGGGACACTAGGGAACAGGAAGTGTGGGCGGGCGGGGGCGGGGGCAGGGGGGACGGATACTAGGCATGGACAACACAGAATAGCTTACCGGCCAGAGAGGAGCAGGGACAGGCGGTTGATGGGTGTCTCACCCTCCACAGCATAGGTCTGCTCTATGGCCAGTGTCAAGACCTGCTCATGGCAGCAGTGGATAATTTCCTTGTAGACCTGCAGGGGTACCTGCAGGGGCAGGTACAGTGTCCTATAAAGGAGGCTGAACTCCTCCGGGAGGGTATTCGCCCGCACTCGATATACCAGGTGAGCCAGCTGAAGCAGGCAAGCCACTGTCAGGAGGACGTTCCAAAGGACGACGTCTAGCCCACAAGCACCAAACCAGCCCCACAGCACATAGCAGAGGTAGCCTGGGCCCAGGATGCCGAAAAGATAGAAGCATCCATATACTCCACTGCCTGCCATGAAGCCCATAAGCAAGAAGCAGTTGGCCAGGTGATAGAGAGCTCCTTCCACATCCTGCTTCCAGCTACTGCACACGGGCCGCTGCCAGAGGGGCTGAGCCACCGAGCTGCCATTGGCATTCATCTTTGGGGCTCGAGAGGCCTTTGCAGGCTCGGATACGGTCTCCACAAAGGAAACTGTGGGGGAAAAATCAGTTGATCTGTACTCCCAAGTGGCTTCTCACCACCAGCACTACCTTCGCTGGTAGCAATGCTTCCGGTGGCTCTGAGAAAGGACGCCAGCGCATAGCTCACTTCGTGAAAGCTTGAAAACCTAAGTTTGTTGTTTGGGGTTTTTCTTTTCCTATTCCTCCGACCCTCTAGCCCCCTCAGCAAAGCTCTTGTTCTCCCGGCAGTGCTCTGGTAAAAGTCTTTGGCTCCGGCTTTCTTAGGATAGTCTTCATATTTAATTCTTAACAAAAAGCATACATTGTCCTGAGAGGAAGTAGGAACTCCACACCACAAACTTCAGCAACGTGGGACGAAGCAGCCACGTCCTGCTCTCCGTCGTTCCCGGGCAGAATGAGGAGTGGAGAGCCAGCAGGAGAGGCACACTTGTGTTCCATTTGGAATGCATGATCTCTTGGCACCGGAAGAAAGGGTGACCCCAGAGGGATACCATGTTTGGAATTGGAATCCAAGAGGTGCTGGCAGTGAAAGAAAACAGGCCAGGCAAACAGGCAGGCTGGCAGGGCACTTAGCATACCTCCAGAGGACAAGATAAGACCCGGGGTCAACAGAAGCAGGCAGGGAGGGTCAAAGGAAAAGCAAGCAGGGAATTTAGGTGCCTGGAGTAGGCAGGACACAATGCAGATGTCCTGTCAGGAGGATTTGGGGATTTGCATGAGGTAGGAGGACAGTTCAGAGTGGGAATGCCTGGGACTATTAACAGAAAGGGTACTGGCAGGGAGAACTGGAAAGCCCCATGAAAGGTTTAAAACACTCAGCAAACATTATTTATGGTAATTGGACATTCATTCAACAAAAGCAGCTGTGTAAAGCAGCCCCTTCAGCTCTGAGTGGTCACTCCTCTGCAAATATCTGCCCAAAGTAACAGTCAGCAGTAACACAGGACGTAAGTCACCATCACATTTACACACCAACAACCTCAAATTAGAAATGACTGTCTAGGAAACAAATACTCCTTTGGTTCTCCCTCCACTGAGGTGCATATACACATTCCTCAGTCATCACTGTTCTCCTAGAGCCAAGGAGAATGGAGCCTCCGAGAGGCAACACATGTTCCAACACAGAGTAGGCAGCAAAGCCAGGATTTGAACTGAAACGGTCAAAGGAAATACTCTTGTTTTAAGCGGGCTTCACAGTAAGCAGAAATGCTGAACTAGACCCATGACTCCAGACTCTACCATCCTAAGATGTCTGATAACTTTCATGTAACGTCTAAATGAACCTGGGGCATCAACTTCGGACTGCCAAGAAGTAAATGTGGACTCTGCAAACATTAAAGCCAAGAGGCCTGATCGTCTGACTTCTGGAGGACTTGCTGAGTCTCCACCCTGGCTCCTCGGTCAGGAGCACCTTTACCCTATTGTTCCAAAGATTTAAGAGAATGCTTGGCGCCTGGAACTATTCCAAATCATACCTCCACAGATGCACTGAATGCAACACTGAGGAGAAATCGGAAGTTAAATGTGGTGCTGAAGCTTCCAGCTCAACACTCAGTACACTCTGTGACCTAAATGTCACTTTGTAAGGGAGAGACTGCATGCCGGCAACAAATTCCCAAATTAAGTTTAAAGAACAGCATGACCCAGGAAGAAGGGCGGCATGGGGAGAGCAGAGCTGAGGTGTGAAGTGGAAGGGAGAGCAGAATCTTTCATGGTGAAAGGGAGAAGCATAGTTACAGACGTCAGAAAGTTCTTGCCGTGCTAAAGGAAGACATTTTAAATTTTTAATTGGAATCAATTGATCTGCAGATGGCTTCATACTTCCCTGTCTCTGGAGAGAGGTACAGAAAGGGCTGGGGCATTTGGAGAACAAAGCACCACAAGACTCTCACAGCAGGCTTTGGGTGTCGGATGCCTTTCTGGAATTTTCTTTGGATTTTATTTATTTATTTATTTATTTATTGCCTAGGTGTCACTTCAGTCCAGGTGTGGCTGTGACATCACGTGTTCAGTGGAGGGTGGGGATTTCCATATGCTGCCTTTTGCCATCTGTCTGCTTCCCAACCAACTTGCCTACTTTAGCGAGCAGCAGCTGTTAGTGCTTCAGGCAAAGGGGCTCCCTGCCGGGATTGGAGTCCCTGCCAGCTGTCAATGGGCAGGCACACAGAAGCCACCAAGGCTCTGAGATAGAATTTCAAAGCAGGTCAGCAAGACAGCCCATAAACTTGGCCCTGACCCTTTAAAGAGACAGGCAAGTCAACTACTGCTCCCTTCTCCACTGTCCCCATCTATCTTCCTGAGATGAACTGAGCAGGGAGGACTAACATTTACCAAACAGCTACCATTTTCTAATGTTAACAAGATAACATATTATTCTATCATCTGATTTTTTTTGACAGGATATTACTGTATATCCCCGCCCCCTCCTTTTAAATAGAAGAAAAAGGCTTAGAGTAGCTAAGGAACTTGTCTAAACTCACAGTCAATATGTGAGTGGTGATTAAAGCCTGCTTAGTGTGAGTCTAACTGTAATTTCCCACTACAGACTGCCCCTTGTTTGGGCATCGCTAAGCAGCTACATACATGCATTATAACAGAGGGCCTAACTATGTTACAGGTGTCAGTGTGAGATTGATGTCCATAGATAAGCACACTACAATAACAGGAAATTATGTCTTTTTATTTAAAAAGCCAGTTGACAGAGATAAAAGAATAAATATATTGTATGTGTTAAGTTAGCAATGTCTTTATGAGGAAACCCACAGACATGAAAGCGTACACACAGTGGAAAACCCAGAAGTAACGCCATTTGAAGATTTAAGTTGGTAAGCATTTATTTACACAAGCTATGAGTGAGGTAGTAACAGGAGACAAAGATGAAATGGGAAAAAAAAAATCCCCTCCAGGGAAATTTTTAATCTAGAGGGAAGACAAACCTGAAAAAAACCAGAAATCTCATAAAAGATGACCACAGGGTCAAAGAAAAATCTCTGGTGGGGATGCTAAGGAGAAAATAAGGGGAAAAAAAAGTGGAGGGTTGGGGGGAATGGTTTAAGGAGGTCTAAAATCTGCTCAGGTGCTCTGCAGCTGGGCATGCCCAGAGCAGAAGGTTTGCACATCGATAGTAAGGTAGCCTGCGACTTTCCAGCCAACTGTGCAACAATGTAACACTTGCAGGTTCCATAGCCAGGAGACGAAGGCCTAAGGATGAGAAGGACAAAGATAAATGGCAGCAAGGAAGGTTGTTCAGAGTCTACCTTGGCCATGGTCATAGATGTGAACCCTCCCGCCTCCTGACTCCAGGCTGGAGAGTGAGCGGCACATCTTCTGTGTTACTTATGGCCCTGGAGTTGGCTGTCCTGACTGGCTCCTCTCCAGCAGTGGTTCTCCACACTGTGACCCTTTACTACTACATCTCATGCTGTAGTGACCCCCAAGCATAGAATTATTTTGTTGCTACTTTGAAACTGTAAATTTGCTACTGTTGTGAATCACAATGTAAGTATCTATGTCTTCTGATGGTCTTGGATGATCCCTGTGAAAGGGTCATTTGACTCCCCTGAAGGTTCGGGGCCCACAGGTGGGGAAGTGTTGCTCTACAGGCTCTCAGGAAACAGCTTCTTGAACTCCTGCTGGCTGTCAGATTCTACAAACAGGACACTGGTGTCTTCTCTTTGATGGCTGAGTCAGCTCTAGGAGGAACTGATCCTATGCACTCAATGTGACCATTCAGGATGGTTAGGGTGAGACGGAACACTGGTTTCTTACTCAATATCCACTTACCCCTTCCTCCTGTGAAACAGAATTTCAGTTTTGTCCAAAGATCTGACAAGACATACAAGGGACAGGCCCTGCTCAAACCACTTAGCCTTGGGTGCACCACTGACAACCATTGTTTTTGTAAAAATACGAATGGCAGTATTGCTCAATCAGATTGAAAAGGGAAACTTGAAGATTCCACACCTGGGGAAAGGTTTCTGCCTCTTCCACCTATCTTGAACAAGAAAGTACACACTTGGTTTCACTGGTCTTAGAAGAGAAAACTCTGTGACAGTCCACCTGGGTGCAGAACAGCAATAGTACCTCTGAGGGCTCCAGTGTACATACATACATGTGGTACAGACATACATACAGGAAAACAACCATACAAGGAGAATAAAAATAAAGCCTTTAAAAGCATGTCAAGTGTGATTACACATGCCTATAATTCCAGTATGCAGAAAGCAGAGGCAAGAACACAAGCTTAAGGCTACTTTGTACTACAAGGAAAGACCCTGTCTCAGCTCCACCCAAATACAAATACACAGGATATGTCTGGGACAGTTTATTTAAACTTAGAATTAGCTGCTCAGGTTATCTGTTTTCCATTTTGTGGTCTAGGGTATATGCAAGCAGTCTAAGCCACAATCTTCCAAGAGACTGTCCTGAATGAGAGGTTAGTTTATAGCTATCTCTAAAAGCCACATAGCACTTATTAAAGTATTATATTCAAATGAATATTAAGTAAAACTAAGACTAAAGAATCAAAGAGTTAGAGAATGCTAGTAACACTAAATGCAAGTGGCCAATTACTTCATAAATTACATTAGATTCATGGTCATAAAACTTTTAAGTTACTGTTTTCTGTTTGTTCGTTTTGAGATAAGAAAGCTCCATTGTGACTGATAGCAAATAGCTGGCTCTTAAACCCGTATCTGTCATATGTTAAAGCCATGTCGTTGCCGTGGCTGTAGTCTTAGCTGCTCAGGTGGTTGAAGCAGGAAGATTCCAAGTTCAGTCTCAGAGTATGACCAAGTCCAGTGTGGGCCACTGTCTCAATCAGAGTATAAGAGGTAAAAACAGAGCTAGGGAGAGAGTTAGTGGTAGAGCATCTGCCTAGCTTGCAGTAAGACCTAGGTCCAATATCCAGCACAATGACTACTACAAGAAAAAAAAGAGGAAAAAAGAAAAAAGCCACACACTTAAGCATTAATTAGGTCAGGTTCTTAAAGGAACTAATGGAGCTCTTTTATTCTATGAAGGAATCAACCGCACATGAAGATTAAATGTTCCTCTAGATAGTTCCTCAGCACCTTTTGTTTTTGAGGTGTTTACTTGGAGTAGAACTCACCGCCTTATGTATGCCAGGAGAGTTCTCTGCCAATAAACTAAAACCTGTGTTTGAGATTTTCAACTCAATGCACTGAAAAGCAAAGTATGAGTATGTGCTTTATTAGCATTTAAGCAGCTAAGAGGCCACAAGCTTGCTTCTACTCCAGCTATCTCTATGGCAACAGTACCAAGCTATTTGGTGCTAGGGGCTTTGTGTGTGCTAGGCAAGTGCTCTGCCATGAGCTACAGCCCCAGTTCCCATCACTAGTCAGTTTTCAGCATCAATCTAGCCACCAGCCTGGACCAGGTTCTTAAAAATAGGTAGCTGTCTTGGCCCTAGGCACTACACTGTCTTTAGTTTATCTTACCATGTAACTGGTCACAAAGTAACTCGGCCAGATAGTTGGGATCTTCTAAGCCAGACCACTCCACTCAGAGTTAGAGAGAGTAAGGGAGGGAAGGAAGAGGGAGAGAGGGGAAAGATACAGAGGGACAAGGGAGAGAGAACAAAACAAAACAAACAAACAAACAAAACAACCCTAAACTTGCAGGCCTCTCCCTCCT